>NC_045545.1:14166781-14319281 GCF_009769535.1 Thamnophis elegans | reverse complement strand
CCGCCCACCCTCCTTACCTGTATTTGAGCTGATCGGGGCGTATGGGCATGGAGCGCACGGCACCTGTGCGATGCTCCGTCAAGCAGCTGGAGCGTTGCAGGCAGTAAGTACACATGCACGCGCTGCACACATGCTGTGCGCATGCATGTGGTGGACGCCTGGCCCCGTTACACCATACGGTTGCAACAGGATCTGGAACCCACCACTGGTCCTGGGTATCTAGGCTCAAATGGTGTGAATGTACATTCAGAGCCGAGGTGGTGCAGTGGTTAAATGCAGCACTGCAGGCTACTTCAGCTGACTGCAGTTCTGCTACTTCAGCTGGCTGCAGTTCTGCAGTTCGGCTGTTCAAATCTCACCGGCTCAGGGTTGACTCAGTCTTCCATTCTTCCGAGGTGGGTAAAATGAGAACCCGGATTGTTGTTGGTGGCAGTATGCTGACTCTGTAAACCGCTTAGAGAGGGCTGAAAGTCCTATGAAGCGGTATATAAGTCTAATTGCTATTGCTATTGCTATCATATGAGTTCCGGTTAACCACATATTATGACACCAGAAATGTAAAATGAACTTGATTTGCATTGTTTCAAGCACAACTAAATGCTGAAATAATCATGTGATCTCAAATATGACAGCAATAGTAGTAGCATTTAGGCTTATACCACCCCATAGTGTTTTACAGCACTCTCTGGGTGGTTTACAATGTTGAAGCATTATTTACCTATTGCCTCCAACAATCTGGGTCCTCATTTCAACAACCTTGGAAGGATGGAAGGCTGAGTTAACCTTGAGCCCCTTTAGGCTCGAACTCCAGACTGTGGGCAGAGTTTGCCTGCAATACTGCACTTTAACCACTGTGCCGTCTGGGCTAAATGATAAAAAAAATGATTAAGAAGAACCCAAGACAATAGCTGAAAATTATACTACACGTTATGACATTCCAAGTCAGCACTTCCTACTGTTATAATATGAACACATAAACCCACAAACATGCACAAAGGCAAGGCACTAACTTGTTAGAATTCAATTTTGTGCTACTGAAACTATTGTGGTTGAGTGAATAATGATCTTAAACACAAAGCAGTTTTCATTACTCACTGTTTAATTTGGCAGCTAATACCTCCAAGTACTGTTACTATAGCCATTTAAAATCTGTAAGATCTGTAAAATCATTATCTTTCAGTTACCCTTCTGGAACCACCAACCAAACTTCCTGAGGAATCTTTTGAGCAGTAGTGTGCTTCTAATATATTTATTTTATTTATTTATCAAATTTATTGGCTGCCCATCTTATCGCAGGGTAACTGGGAGGTTTACAATAGTTGAGTTTCCCACATTTGGGGACATCTCTGGGGTCAGCATACCCACAGTGCAATGGATGAGCCTCATCCTGGGGTAACCATGTTTGTGATCATGGAATCTCCATGGTAGTGGATCTGCGTACTTGAGAGACCGCCTCCTGCCAATTACCTCCCTACGACCTATAAGATCACATAGATTGGGCCTCCTCCGAATACCATCCGCCAGTCAGTGTCGACTGGCAACTACACGGAGGAGGGCCTTTTCAGTAGCAGCTCCGACCCTTTGGAACGATCTCCCCGTGGAGATTCGTACCCTCACCACCGTCCAGACCTTCCGCACAGCCCTCAAGACCTGGCTATCCCGTCAGGCCTGGGGATAAGATCACAATCTGTCCCCACCCGAATGAAGAATGAATGTTGTGTTCTATTTTACTCTTATGTATTGTTTTATGTTTATTGTTTACACCCCCCCTCCCTATTTTATGTAAGCCGCCCTGAGTCCCCGCGGGGAAAAGGGCGGCCTATAAATATTAATAAAATACAAAAAAAATAATACAAAATCTCACCTGCCAGGTAAGTAATTGCAGAATAAAGACAGCTTTAACTATTTTACAGCAGTACATCCAATGTGACAGTTACACAGATTACAGAGAGCCGAGGTGGCGCAGTGGTTAGAGTGCAGCACTGCAGGCTACTTCCGCTCATTGCAGTTCTGCAGTTCGGCTGTTTAAATCTCACCGGCTCAAGGTTGACTCAGCCTTCCATCCTTCTGAGGTGGGTAAAATGAGGACCCGGATTGGTGGGGGCAATATGCTGACTCTGTAAACCGCTTAGAGAGGGCTGAAAGCCCTATGAAGCGGTATATAACTGCTATTGCTATTTTGTCCAAATGTATTTTTTCCTTGATTGGAGTAAGTCCTAGAGAGGGGAAATTTTAACTTTTCATCTTGACTGTGGACTTAGGGAGAAAGTATCTGCTCTTGAAATTATTGTAGAGAGCCATGGGGGCGCAGTGATTAGTAGAATGCAGTACTGTAGGCTACTTCTGCTGACTGATGGCTGTCTCCAGTTCGGCAGTTCAGTTCTCACAGGCTCCAGGTTGACTCAGCTTTCCATCCTTCTGAGGTTGGTAAAATGAAGAGCCAGATTAGCAATAGCAATAGCAGTTAGACTTATATACCGCTTCATAGGGCTTTCAGCCCTCTCTAAGCGGTTTACAGAGTCAGCATATTGCCCCCAACAATCCGGGTCCTCATTTTACCCATCTCGGAAAGGATGGAAGGCTGAGTCAACCTTGAGCCGGTGAGATTTGAACAGCCGAACTGCAGAACTGCAGTCAGCTGAAGTAGCCTGCAGTGCTGCATTTAACCACTGAGCCACCTCGGCTCTTGATTGTTGGGGGCAATTTGCTGACTCGGTAAATAACTTACAGAGGGCTACAAAGCACTGTGAAGTGCTATATAAGTCTAAGTGCTATTGCTTTTGTAATTAATGGAAACTTTCCTCCCAGTACCAATAGCATTTATGTACAGGAGCACAACCTAATCAAGACTGTAAATTCAGCAGTAGTTAAATAGTTAAAGTCTTCATTTCCCGCATATGATGCCCTCACGACCCCTTGCCTTTTTCGCTTTGCTTCTTTTTTTTTAATCATACAGACCAAAGCTAATTACTAAGGATCTCATGACCTATCTTGTTTTGAACAGCTAGGCCAGCTGGCTTAAACAACAGAGGACTCCTTACCATGCTTTTTAGTTCAAAAGCTTGCCAAATCATACTCTTTGGATTCTTCTTTTTTTGTTTTGATTTCTTGTTGATTTCTTGTTATTTGATCTTGAAAAAAGTTATACAAGGGCAGACTTTGCTCGTTTCTGGATGGAAGAGCACCAGAAAGCTAAAGATTGAGAACTTTAAAAGGATGATTGAAAAGTAACTAAGAGAAAGCAATGGTCAATATATTCCGTATATTCCTCAGAAAACGATATCGTGGTATCCCTTTTGTCACCAGGAATTGGGCTCAATTATTTCATTATCAGTTTACACCATATCAAAAAATGCACAGTCACTATATTTATAGTGCATTGGAAGGCTTTATTTGCTATTTTCTATTATTTGCTGTAGGCAAATCATGAATATTATATATGACATTTGAAAAAGTATGTGTTGATGTAGAAAAATATAAATGAATATATATATGTATATATTTCAGTTCAAAAAAATCCTTTTGTCCTTCTTGTTGACCTCTTTTCCAAGAGGAAACATACAGGTAGAAGAGTCTGGATTGACTTTTAACAAATTTCAAGCAAAGGAGGTCCAGACCAGAGATGATATTCAGCCAGTTCGGACAGATTCTGGGGAACCAGTAGCGGAAATTTTGAGTAGTTCGGAGAACTGGCAAATAGGCTGGCCCCGCCCACACTGCCTCCCAGCCTCCCAGCTGATCTTCTTTTGTTGCCCTGAACAGGAGAACGGAGCTGGAAAGCCGGTTAGTGGGGTGGGGAGGGAATGGGGATTTTGCAGTAACCTTCCCCCAGGAGTAGGAAGGAAATAAGGATTTTGCAGTATCCTTCGCCTGCCACGCCCATAAAGCCATGCCACACCCACAAAGCCATGCCACACCCACAAAGCCACACCCACAGATCCGGTAGTAAAAAAAATTGTATCCCACCACTGGTCTAGACCAGGAAAAAAAAGCTCCTGATATGTCCATATGAACATCGAAAGAACTTTGCTGGGTCATATCAACCATCTTATGGAATCCAGCACACTATTTCTCACAATTGCAACCACCATATGTCTTTGCAAAGCCCTGAAGCAAGACCTTCCTCTTACTTTTCCCCGGCAGTCAAAAGCAGACTGCCTCTGACATAAGAAGTACATTGATTGTTGAGATTATCTACAATTATTAGAATTGTGCTGTGGTACTTTGGGTTGGTCTGTTTTAAATCAGATTTGGCATCTTTAAGTCAATTCTCTGTTGATTTTGGAGGCTGGTCTTTTTTTTAGACTGCAAGATTTCAGTCAAAGCTTGAGTTATTTATGTGTTTATCATCAGTGATTATAGGCCATTCCAAACAACTCTAAGCAGCTTAATGAAAATAAGGTAACAAAGTCCAAAGTTTCAAAGATAAATCACAATACATTGCAAAGACATTGCACTGCGAGGTGGCGCAGTGGTTAGGGTGCAGTACTGCAGGCCACTTCAGCTGACTGTTATCTGCAGTTCAGCGGTTCTAATCTCACCGGCTCAAGGTTAACTCAGCCTTCCATCCTTCCGAGGTGGGTGAAATGAGGACCCAGACTGTGGGGGCAATATGGTGACTCTGTAAAACGCTTAGAGAGGGCTGAAAGCCCTATGAAGCAGTATATAAGTCTAACTGCTATTGCTATCAAATAAAATTCTGCATTCATTAATTTCCAAATTATAGGAGGGAATCACTCACAACAACCCCATTCCCAAGTCCTCTTCTCTCTCTCTCTCTCTCTCTCTCTCTCTCTCTCATTTGCCAGGCTTCAACAGTAACTACCTAGTTCTATTAAATGAGTTTCCTGTGATTCCCAACTTACGAACTTGGGATGTGAAGACCCTCAAAACCAGGATCAGATTTAAGATTCGAAATTAAGTGTTTCAAGGAAAGAAAAGAAAGGCATCCAGGGTTTTTTTCCCTACCTGGAAACAGCTTCTAGAACAGTGATGGCAAACCTTTTTTGGTTCGTGTGCCAAAAATGGGGGGAGCAAGGGAGTCATGTGCAGGCGTGCCACTCCCATAATGCAATGTGCACGACCCCAGCATGCATGCACGCATGACCAGCACTCCCCTCCATTTTTGGCGTGGTTTTTTTACCCTCCCCAGGCTCCAGAGGCTTTATAGAAGCCTGGGGAGGGCAAAAACAGCTTCCCACTCCGCACCTGGAGGCCCTCCAGAGGCTTCAGGAACTTCCCTGAAGCCTCTGGAGTGCGAAAAACTAGCCCTATGGGCAAATCGGAAGTTTGGGAACGTACTTCCAGTTTGCTTGTGGGGCCGATTTTAGCCTTCCAGAGTCTTTAGGGGCCTTCAGGAGGCTTCCCTGTAGGCTCCAGAGAGCAAAAAACAACCCTACGAGCAAACCGGAAGTCACTTCCGGTTTGTCCGTAAGGTTGTTTTTTGTCCTCTAGAGCCTTCAGGACAGTGGTGGTTCTAGGTGGTACACCCTGGTACAGATGTACCGGTGCCCGCCGGGAGCACTGGGTATTGTTCCAGTACGGTGCTCCGAAGGGCCCACCATCCTTACCTGTATTTGAGCTCTTCTGTGCTTCTACGTACATGCATGGAGTATGCAGTGCCTGCGCGACGCTCTACTGAGCAGCTGGAACATCTCAGAGGTGTTGCAGAGGCATCATGGAGGTGTCACAGAGCGTCACGGAGGCATCGCAGGAGGAAACCACACACGCACATACTGCACACATTCATGTGGTGGCCGCCGGGCCTCATTGCACCAGGATCCAGAACCCACCGCTGCTTCAGGGAAGCTCCCTGAAGGCTCCAGAGGACTAAAAACGGCCCTACAGACAAACAGGAAGTGACTTCATTCTCCAGAGCCTTCAGGGAAGCCTCCTGAAGGCCCCTGAAAGCTCAGGAGGGCTAAACTGGCCCCACAAGCAAACTGGAAGTACATTTCTCCCTCTGGAGGCTTCCTTGTG
This sequence comes from Thamnophis elegans, assembly GCF_009769535.1. Taxonomy (NCBI): domain Eukaryota; kingdom Metazoa; phylum Chordata; class Lepidosauria; order Squamata; family Natricidae; genus Thamnophis; species Thamnophis elegans. Next base: position 14,313,302 of record NC_045545.1, on the reverse strand, counting down.
CTCGGGAGGCTTCAAGGAGCCTCCGGAGGGAGAAAAGTGACCTCAAAAGAAGGCCGGTCAGCTGGCCAGCATACACATGCATGCTGGCCCGCAGACATGGCAATACCTCACGTGCCCTGACAAATGGCTCCCATGCCACCTGTGGCATGCATGCCATAGGTTCACCATCACAGTTCTAGACTTTCTGCTTGAAACAGAAAAAAATATATGAAATTTTACAGATTAGATTAGTTTGTAATAGAAATGGCTAGGATTCACCAAATACAGTATGTAAAAGTAAAAAAAAACCCTGAGGTTATATCTTTAGTTTTCATTTTACTGCATCAATTTTTTTTGGAAGTCACTGCTTCTTTTTTCTTTTTCCTCTATCCCCCACTTCTTTCACCATTCTTTTCCCTTTCCCATTTCCTTGTTATACTTATTTTCATTTATATTTTACATTATGATAAAGTTGAATAAAAACAAATTTTAAAAAAAGATTTAAGATTCAAAAGAACTTGGCAAAGTGAATCCTGATCACTTATTTCTCTTTCACATGCTCCCATCACAGGAAAGAAGAAAGCAAGATCAATTTTGCTGATCTTGCTTTCTATGCTCTATTCCTCATGACTGTCGAGGAGATTGTCCCAAAGGTGCTTTTTCAAGAGGCAACTGGACTTTCTGATTTTTCTTTAAAGACATTTCGCTTCTCATTCAAGAACCTTCTTCAGCTCTGAAGCTTCTTGGATAAGAAGCGAAACATCTTCAAAGAAGAACCAGAAAGTCCAGTTACCTCTTGAAAAAGCACCTTTGGGACAACCATGACCTGGATGACTGAGGATCTTCATAGTTATCAAGGTGATTCTCATGTATTCATACTCAACATCCACAGTCCTCTCTACACCATTATATTTTGATTTCCACTAGTAGCATTTCTCTACCATCTCCAATGCATGGAGGTTAGTGTTCCTGGCCAACTGCAACAGCGGATAGAGCCAATGTGGATGACTCCACATTCTTTCTACATGTTAAGAATAAGTAATAAAGGAAACGAATAACCAAGGCTTTGGAATGAGCTCTATTTACCACCTATTGATATGGTGAGATTTATCAAATCATTCAATGAATTCATCAAAGAATTCATCAAATTATTATGTTCTGTGTATTTCTGGGAGACTGCCACCTATACTGGAAGGGGCCATAAGCATGAGGTTAGCTTAGAGTCCTTTTGCAAACCCAAGAGGCATAAGCTCAACCTCATGCAAGATCGGTGAAGTCTTATCTGGTTGTTCCCAAGCAGTCTGGGGAGATAGCAATAGCAACAACCACAGCACTTAGACTTATATACCACTTCACAGTGCTTTACAGCCCTGCCTGACACTGTTCAACATAAATCCACATAGTTGAATGCACTGGATCTTATTTCCGGTTCCACCACAAAACCACACTCGACTAAACCGCGTCCGACTAAACCGCGTAGCTGACGTCATCAACAGGGCGACAACAGCGTGGAGACAGAAGCACGCTGTAAACCCTAAACCTAAAATTAACCCCTAAACCTAAACCTAACCCCCCTAAACCTAATCCTAACCCTAAACCTAAACCTAACCCTTAACCTAACCCTAAACCTAATCCTAACCCTAACCCTTAACCTAATCCTAAACCTAACCCTAACCCTTAACCTAACCCTAAACCTAACCCTTACCTTAAGTTGAATCAGCTTGCTTTCAAAGTGCTATTTAAAGCGCCCTTCTTTCTCCGTGCTGGCTGTTGTTGCCCTGTTGATGACATCAGCAACGCAGTTTAATCAGGTGCGGCTTAGTCGAGCGTGGTTTTGATGGGTCACACTTATTTCCAGATCTCTTATATCAGTGGTTCTCAACCTGTCAAAATGACCTTTTCACAGGGGTCGCCTAAGACCACAGAAAACACATATTTTCGATGGTCTTAGGAACAGAGACAACAGGAAATAAGGTGGTGCCATAACAGGCACTAGGGATGGTAAACAAAACAATCCAAACTGTACCTTATAATCTCTTAAATGGAATAACAATAGTATAGGAATGGCAAAGAAAAAGAATAACCATGTGAATGTATATCTCGAATTGTATGTCAGAGAATAAATGACAGTAAGAATATATAGCACAATATAGGTAAACAATATTTGGTTATAAATAGCTAAGTATAAATAAATATAGAATAGTACATAAAAATGGATAACGAATAAGGAGACCATGAATGCAAGATAGAAATGTATAGAAGGGAAAACACTAACTGTAAAGAAACCGATACGGAACTGCTGCATGATATATGATGGGACTTCGTGTTCCTATGTTGTCTTAAGTTGTGTGTTTGTTTCTGTCGATGTGTTTATGTGTTTAAAATAAAAAATTATATTAAAAAAAGGAACAGAGACACCAATTTTAGGATTGGGGGTCACCACAACATGAGGAACTGTATTAAAGGCTCGCAGCATTGGGAAGGTTGAGAACAGCTGTCTTATATCATGCTTTCCTTGCACCTTATCAGTTCCCATGGTTAAGGACTGAACATCACAAAATAATACCAAGCTGGGTGTTAATTCTGCTAAAACAATTTCAGATACAAACTGCATGATCTAGTCTACGTTTTCAACAGAAATGAACTCACTTTGGCATGTGTTGGGACATGACATGTACCTTAGGAAAAGAGGAAATATTTGGGTAAGTATGTCGACGCTAGGGATTTAATTTGCAATGGCCACAAAAGAATTCTTTGTTTAACTTGTGTTGCCGTCCAATAATTTTTTATGGGAGCATTCATTCACATCTGGCAGAGAGCTCTAGCAGTGGATAACAGATGTATCTGGTAGCTTCTCACGTCTGTCCTAGCACAATGTTGCTGTTGAAAAGATCAGAAATCCAGAAAGATCAGCAGCAAACATTACAAAGTGAAAAGAGTATGAATAAGAATTGTACAGAATAATAGACAGAAAAGAGTAAGCTTTGTGCAAACTATTTGAACAAGGACAAAAGGAACAAACCTGGCTATAAAATAGGCGGATTTATTATTTATCTATCTGTTTTCCAAAATTACATTTTTAAAAAAATATTCGATTCTGTATAAATTTGGTAAGCTGATGAAAAAAGGAGGGCATTTCAGAAGGATATCGCACCGCATGGGAGGCATCCTTCTAAGGGGGCTACCCAGATTCTCTGCAAATATCTCCAAATGTCACTGAAAGGATACTTTGTTCTGATTTTTAGGCTTTATCTGAAAAAAAAAAACGAATAGCTTTTATCCTGATTAAATGTTTAAAATGTTATCTCCCATTCATAGAGAATACAATAAAGATAATGAATTTTTACTCTTGTCTAATCTTCCCTTTGGATAAACTTTAAGGAAGGAGAAACAAATTATCCAAGTTACAAATGTGTTCCTTTTGCAAGAGTCAAGGGTGAATTCAAGTTTGTCCTCCTTTCTAGTAAACACAGAGAAACATTTTTTACAAACTTTTTCTCAGGATAGAAACTTTCACAAACAATTCTCTTCAAATCTAATCCATTTTTGCATATTTACTCCACATAAACCTTTTGGCATTTAAGCCCTGATACACACATCAGAAAATTATGAGGAGAAACCCAGACACCATATACACATGTATCTGTTCACAAATAAATAACATTCAATAGAACTTGAGTAAGAGAGACAGGCAATTTGGTGTTGTGCAGTGATGGCTAACCCTTTTTTGGATCGCTTGCCAAAAGTGGGAGGAGCGCAGGGGAGGTCATGCACAGACGTGCCCACGCCCATAATGCTATGCCCATGAGCCCAGTGTGCATGCGTGTGCAACACACACATAAACATGCATGCACGTGTGACCAGCGTTCCCCCCGCTTTTGGCCTGCTTTTTTCGCCCTCCCCAGACTCCAGAGGCTTTCTAGTCTCCCCCATCCTGGAGGTCCTCCGGAGGTTTCAGGAGCTTCCCTGAAGGGAAGCCCAAAAAACAGCCCTACAAGCAAATCGGAAGTCCATTCCTGAACTTCCAGTTTGTCTGTAAGGCCAGTTTTTCACACTTCCTTGAAGCCTCTGGAGGGCAAAAAATGGCCTTGAAAGAAGGCCAAAGTCAGCTGGCCAGCATATGCTGACAGAGCAACACTTTGTGTGCCCTAATAAATGACTCCACGTGCCACCTGTGGCATAGCTTCACCATCACAGGTGTAGTGGTTAAATCATTGTGCTAGAAACTGGGTAACCATGAATTCTGGTCAGGGGTGAAATGCTCTGAAGTCTACTACCGGTTCGCTTCGTGCTTCATGCTACTGCAGGCACTAAGAAACCTTAGGTACCGTATTTTTTGGAGTATAAGACACACTTTCCCCCCCCTAAAAGAGGGTGAAAATTTGGGTGCGTCTTATACACCAAATGTAGCCAAAAATACAAGGCATGGAGGAGGCAATGGTCTGTGGCAATCCCTGAAGCTTGGAACAGCTGATTGGGGTATTTCAGAGGCCGATCCACCCGCCAATCAGTTGTTCATGCTAAATCAGGCTGCAATAATGTGCTGTAGCTGACCCGGCTGTTCGCTATTTGCTGCAAGGACGTGTCAGAGTTTGCAGCCCCAATCACATTCAGACAGCACACACGTAACTGATTCAGCAGGATTCAATAACTTTTCTTTATATATAATATAACACATTAAGTAAATATACAATACCAAAAGCAGGTTTTCCAATGTGGTAGTTCAGCAGAGGAGACAAGTTTCACTTTCAGTTTTAGTTTCAGCTATCAGCACAGCATGTAGCTTTAGTACTGAACAAGCCACACCCAGGCTCCTTGCTGTCTCCTTCCTTGTTGCTCACACAGCAAATACTGTTTGTTTCCAAACAGCCCTCAACTCTCTCACACACTGACAGGATGCTAGCTAGATGAATACCATGGATGCTAGTAGGCATAAGATTTTTTTTTCTTATTTTCCTCCCCAAAAACTAAGGTGTGTCTTATATTCCGGAGCATCTTTTACTCTGAAAATAGGGTAAGTAGAACAACGAGGGGGGAACAGCTGTGCCGTGTGATTTAGATTCACTAGAAAGCAGGATTTCTTGCTTTCTAGTGAATATAAATTGTGCGGCACAGCTAATTGTCGAAACTTTTTTTAGCATTACTTTTACTGCCAATTCAGGAGAAAGGTAGCATTTCACCCCTGATTCTGGTCCTGTCCTGAATGTGAAGCCAACTAGGTAGGTTTTTAGGTTTTTTAGGTTTTATTAAACACTTATAGGCCGCCCTTTTCCCTGAGGGGACTCAGGGCGGCTTACAATAATGAGGGAGGGGAGTGCAAGACAAGACATAAAAGAAAATGTGAGTAAAAATAATTAACAATAAAAGCACAACATTCACTCGGCATTCGGGCAGGGAGAGAGTAAAGTCCTATCCCCAGGCCTGACGGGATAGCCAGATCTTAAGGGCCGTGCGGAAGGCCTGGACGGTGGTGAGGGTGCGGATCTCCATGGGGAGATTGTTCCATAGCGTCGGAGCTGCAACTGAGAAGGCTCTCCTCCGCGTAGTCGCCAGTTGGCACTGACTGGCGGATGGAATTCGGAGGAGGCCTACCCTGTGCGACCTGATGGGACGCAGGGAGGTAATTGGCAGAAGGCGGTCTCTCAAATAGTCAGACCCACTACCATGGAGCGCTTTGTGGATGGTAAGTAGGACCTTGAAGTGCACCCGGAGATCAACAGGTAGCCAGCGCAGCTCACGGAGGATCGGTGTTATGTGGGCGAACCGCGGTGCGCCCACGATCACTCGCGCGGCTGCATTCTGGACTAGCTGAAGTCGCCGGATGCTCTTCAAGGGCAGCCCCATGTAGAGCACATTGCAGTATTCCAGCCTAGAGAGCAGGTAACCTTGGGCCAGTCATTTTCTCTTAGCCCTAGGAAGGAGGCAATGCAAGCCACTTCTGAAAAATCTTGCCAAGAAAACTACAGGGACTTGTCCAGGCAGTTTCAGAGAACTGGACATGATAAATGGAAGGGGAGAAAAGTTTCTTTACCAATAAGAATTAATCAAATTTCTTCATCATTTATTTGGAAACAGAAAGGTCTCCTCCGGATTCCATTTGCCAGCCAATGTCGGCTGGCGACCCCCTGGGGGAGAGCCTTCTCTGTTGCAGCTCCAGCCCTCTGGAATGATCTCCCTGTCGAGATCCGGACCCTCACTACCCTCCCTTCCGCAAAGCCACTAAGTCCTGGCTGCTCCAGCTGGCCGGGGGGCCTGTGAAATATCCAGCCCCACGGAAACTGTGAATGTTGTGGTTTTGTTTTTAAAGTGTTGTCTTTGTCTAGTTTTCCCCCTTTCCCTTGTCTATTGTGAGCTGCCCAGAGTCCTTCGGGAGTGGGCAGCATACAAGACAAATCAAATCAAATCAAATCAAATCAAAGACTACTAGAGGAAGCAAGGTGGAATGAAAAGGAAGGAGGAAAAACTACCCAAGTCATACATGAGTTCTTTCTGTTAAAGTCAATGGTTATTATATTTCTATTACCTCCATCATTATATCTATATTGTAATAAGGGTAGGGGAGCTAAGGAAGCAAGTTCACATGGACTCATATCCAAATATGCTGCTTGATTTTCATTTTTTTCCCTGCCTTTTGCAATAACACTTCTCATTACTCCTATGTTTTTTGAATTTTTCTCTCAGGCTAGCTTGCTTGCTTCCACAGAGGAAGAATCACCCCCTGGGTACATTTTCAAACTGAGAATTGGAATTACTACCATACACTATTACATTCATGCTTATCAAAGTCATTTGTTCATCTACACCAGGGATTGGTGGGGGGGGGGATTATATAAAGACACAGATCCCATTCCTCTTCCATCTCCATAGGTGCCTCTGCAGGTCAAGGACTGTGACAGCCAATGGACGGTGCCGGACTTCCAGAAAGAGGTCACTAATAGGCTGGCACTATTGCTTGGTAGGCCCTCCTCTTGGCCCTTAGCCCATCCCTGACCCCAAGAGCTTAATGAGGCTCAGGTTTGGTAAGCCACTATCTACTCACCCATCCTATATATTGAAAGAAGCAGTGGGACAGATTTAGCTTGTGACCCCCAATCTAGATACAATTGGACCAGGGGTGGGTTCTGGCTTCTTCCACTGCCAGTTCGCTCAGGGATGCACTTTGGGCACATGTGCACATGTCAGTGGTGGGTTTCAAAAATTGTTGGAATCTACTCTGTGGGTGTGGCCTCCTTTGTGGGAGTGGCTTGCCACCCATGTGACCGGATGGGAGTGGCTTGCCGCCCATGTGACCGGATATGAAATTATGAATTAGTACTTAGGTTGGTCCAAGTAGCTATTCAGAAACTCTGGCATTGAAGCATGCAAGTCTTAAAGCTGTCAAGTTACAAGATCCTTGCCAGTGGTGGGTTTCAAAAATTTTTGGAACCTCTTCTGTAGGTGTGGCCTGCTTTCCAGGTCCACTGGTGGAACATCTTCTAACCGGTTCGGTAGATTTGACGAACCGGTTCTACCGAATAGGTGCGAACTGGTAGGAACCCACCTCTGGCGTCTGTGCAGTAGATAAGAAAATGCTTCTGTGCATGCGCAGAATCAAAAAACAAGATGGCGGCTCCATAGGTGCGATAGAACCAGTTTGGGGGCCTGGCCAGATGAGTTATTACATACTCTGCAGAACTGGTCCAAACCGATAGGAACTCACTTCTGATTTGGACACTGTCAAGACCAAGCATAAAAAAATCCGGAGCCAGAATGGTTCAAATGAATACAGGTTATTTCATGCTAACACTCTCTACTAGAATCTACAACTACCAGCAGCCAAAGCAAATTGGTGGTAGATAACAGACAATGGAATTCAAGATGGGCTGGACTTAGACATCTTGTGAACATGAAGGGACTCGAGCAGTGGTGGGATTCAGCCAGTTCACACTTATTCGGGAGAACCGTTTGGTAACTTTCTAAGTAGTTCAGAGAACCAATTGTTGGAAAAAATCTCCTTTTTCCCCCCCACTTTACAGGGCTAATCTTGTAAGGAAGGAAGGAATGAAACATTCTAGTGTTGTTTCTAGCATAATCTTTATTGACCTGCTTACAGAAACTGCCTCTCTGGTTAACCCTTATTACATTGTAACAGCTAAGGCGAAGCGCCCATCGACCTGAGTGACATTGAGTTGGCCATGCTCACCCGGTCACATGACTACCGAGCCCCACCTACCCAGATGGTCATTAGCAGAGAACCAATTGTTAAATTATTTGAATCCCACCACTGGACTCGAGATACACTTGCCCCCTCAGCCTGGTCATCTCCTACATACACCTTTAGTATTTCATCTCCTTCAGGCTTCCCCCCTACTTCTGTTTCCAACAGACCTACTAATGGTGCATAATTATCCACTAGAAACATCAGTGAGTAGAAAACAGAAAGGGGGTGGGGGAAATCTGCCTAGGTTTCAGTGGCTGTGAGATTGCTTCTGAAACTTCATCAGGAGCATTCAAAACAAATCAAAAAATCTCCAATAATCTAGGACTGAAATTGATTGGATAAATTTAGCATGCCTTTAAGTACATGTGCAATGTTGGCACCAACTCTGACTCTGAGGGCAAAAAAATGGCGATCCAATTTGTGTCATCACCAGCGCTGGCATAGCTCATTGTATCAGCAGCACACATCTGATTGGACTATCCGGCATCTTTTGCGTCTCTTCCAAATTTCTCCCAAAACACAGATGGCTGCATTAATACCAGGCTGGTGTTTGTGACTCGAACAGCACATCAGTAAACAGCAGGAATAGGAGTTTCATCCTTACGATGGCATCCATCAGAAAAATTTCATATTCTATCCATTTTTCCCTTTACTGCTGCATAGTTACCTGATAAATGAAAGGATTTCACATCCATTCCTAACGTAGCGATTATCTGTTACATTTATACATTTTTCACATCCGTAATATTTTTGCAATAGATTTCCCTGAATCAGCTGATGACATTTAATAGAATGTTTAAGACACAGTATAAAATCTTAAATGCTTTTTGCTCAGTCTGAGGGTAAAATTGTGTGCCGAGATTGATTTCCAAATTAAAAACTATGTAGGCGTATTGGCAATTCTCCCTCTCCACTCCCTCTCCCCTCCCCACACACACACCCTACCTTTTGCTTCTCCCTCTACATATTAAAATATAACAAAACAGTTCTTAAGAAAATACTTATGAAGAGATAGAAACTAGAAGTGGGCTTGCCTTTGCAAGGCAGATGACATTGTTAATGAAATGGACAAAGCGACAATACAACAAACACAATTGCCCATAAAACTCTTATCGGGTACAGAAGAATCTGCAGTGAGTAAATATTAACACAAACACTACAGGAAACGTAAAATAAATGGGCTGGGGGGGGAGGCGGAGGGGAAACAATTCTAAACTGGTGGTTAAAATTGCTGAGGACTTAAGGAAAAAAGCTATTTGCATATTGCAGGGCTCCATCTGCTGTGGAGAATCTAGGCTGCAAGAATGATTTAAGATTTAATAGAAGTAGTAGCCGCTGTTAATTATAATTTGCACATTTACAAATCAGCACCGATAGCAATATAAATTATGAAATATAACGGTGTTATGTTGGATGGTGGGGAAAATAAGATGACAGACAAAGTTAATGGAGTATCCCTAACAACAGCTCTGTCAGAACACATCAGAGAACTAATCCAGTTACAAAGGCCCAGCAATGGAAAATCTATTTAAAATATTAAAATGCTGTTTGGTAAAAGCTTTTTCATAGTGCATTTTACTTAAACAGTTGCTTATTGCTCATGGGTCATTAAGCTGTACACTCAGATGCACTCTGGAAACTGCTGTTGGAGAGAATAACAGAAATTTAAAGAGAAATGTATTTATGCAGCACTTTTCTTGAAATGTAGAATTGGCTTGCTGCTGACTGGTGTTCAGACAAGTCATATTAACCACCTTCATGGATTAAACCTTTAGGGTGTTGTGCAGGAACGCCCCTGAATTGAGGGGCTCTTTATTTAAACCCACCACCAATCCTAAATGGGTGTGCCCAGGCAGGGCATGATTAATTTACAGGATTCCCTAGTGTTGATGACCTTCATCTTAAATTCTTTTATGAAAGGATGGTATAAACAGAGGGAAGACGGGTCTACAAAAGCCTTAAGTCACATTAGCTAAGTGCCACCTTCATGTTAGGGTGTTAGTGTACATCCCCAAATAAGAAATGCTTAGTTATAACCATTATGCATGTGCCTATCTTTTTAATTCCTCAAAACGTGGTAGAAACAAAAGGTTGGATTAGTTGGATGTTAGATAACCCAGTCAGGTAGTTCACATACTAAGTCTTGTGGTCCAAGGTTTAGCTCGGATTAAGCTCAGAAGACAAGTTTCATCCATTTCGTCCATTGGAATCAGAGGTGGGATTCACTTACCTTCCCTACTGGTTTGCAAATGTGAGCATGCTCGCGCACCACCTTCTGCGCATGCACAGTGCTCGCGCAGTATGTTGGGGTAGGTGGGTGGAGCCTCCCACAGCCGCTGCTACCAGTTCTCCCAAACTGCAGAAAACTGGCTGAATACCACCTCTGATTAGAATTATTCTGTTTACGCATTACATTGGGGAGGGGCTGGCAGAGCCTCCCGCAGCCGTCGCTAATGATTCGCACAAACCAGAGAGAACCAGCTGAAAACCACCACTGATTGGAATTACTCTGGGGTGTTTTTTTGTAGAAAATCAATTCTAAGCATCTTTTGTTGCTCTGCGCTTATCCTAAAGGGGATCAGAGGGCGGTGAAACAGTAAATTCCTCATTGCTTCCAAGTCTAGCTGAGCCAGGAAGCAGGGAGAAGTAATTTTCCTGTTGCCTGGTGTTGAAGAGCCGAGGTGGCGCAGTGGTTAGGGTGCACTACTGCAGGCCACTTCAGCTGACTGTTATCTGCAGTTCAGCGGTTCTAATCTCACCGGCTCAAGGTTGGCTCAGCCTTCCATCCTTCCAAGGTGGGTGAAATGAGGACCCAGACTATGGGGGCAATATGCTGACTCTGTAAACCACTTAGAGAGGGCTGAAAGCCCTATGAAGTGGTATATAAGTCTAACTGCTATTGCTATTGCTATTTTCTTTGTAACATTTGCCACCTCTAATGAAACCATTGACTCAGTGGTGGGTTCCAGATCCTGGTGCAACCAGTACGGTGCAACGGGGCCAGGTGCCCACCACATGAACACGCACCATGCGTCCATGCATACTTACCGCCCGCAATGCTCCACGATGCCTCTGCGATGCTTCAGCTGCTCAGCGGAGTATTGCGCAAGTGCTGTACGCTCTGTGTGCATGTGCGGAAGCCCCCAAAACTTCAAATACCTGTAAGGAGCGCGGGTAGGCGGGTGGGCCCTCCGGAGCACTGCACCGAAACGGTACCTGGTTCTCTCGGCAGGCACCAGTACACCCGTATCGGGGTGTACCAGTCGTAACCCACCACTGCACTGACTTCACATACAGTGTACAAGGCAGATGGGCATCATTCAATGCCTAGGTGAGGTCTTACATGGGTTTTAGTACACCCTACATTCAGATCCCAGCAAAGCTACTGAGTTTTATTTCCTAAGGTGCCAGTCCCTATTTATTATTCCATTTTATATATAAGTCGTCAACTTACAACAGTTCATTTAGTGACTGTTTGAAAATACAACAACTATGAAAAAAGTGACTTATGACCATTGTTCATACTTATGACCGTTGCTGCATCCTCCATGGTCAAGTGATTTACATTCAGATGCTTGGCAACTGACTCGTATTTATGATGGTTGCAGAGTCCCAGGGTCATGTGATCACCTTTTGTGACCTTTTGACAAGCAAAGTCAGTGGGGAATCCAGCTTCACTTCACAACCCTGTTCCTAATTTAACAATACTGATTCACTTAACAAAATGCGGCAAGAAAAGTCTTAAAATGGGGCAAAACTCACTTAACAAATTTCTCACTTCGCAACGTAAGTAGTTGGCTCCACCGTGGTCCTAAGTTGAGGACTAGCTGCTAAGAAATGTTTTTAATAACAGCATTTTTTCCCCTTGCTGTTGTTATTCTTCTTCTAATCTAGATCTGCTTTAGCATCAATGAAACTGCAGTGCCAGAACCCAAAAATTCCTCACTTAGAGCTTCTCACCAAACAGGACTGGAGGATCTCATAAACAAAGGTTCAACAAGGCTAATAGACTCAGCCAAGATCACGTTAAATTCTGTATTACAAAAGTCATAAAAACACTCTTGTTGGAATAGATCCAGCTTGTATTTTACAACCTTACTGAACTGTAGCTAGTGTGAGCACATGCAGGGGGGGGGGAGGGGAACCATACAGCCTTTGGTAATCAAAATTCAACCTGCCTAAATGGCAGGATTATTATTTTTTCAATGTTTTATTGTTGCCATTCATCCAAATTACATCTAGTTCAGCGTTGGAGGCATGCAAATGGCATCTTTACATAGTAAAGAGGATTTCCCAGGAAGCCAGAAATCATGGGGTAATGTGGTAGGTAAAGCTTGCATTTTGTTAACGATTTAATAACTTATCAGAAACCAAGAACATAAAATGACCCAGTGTTGTAATATATGAATATTGACAGCTAATCCGGTTAAGAAACTTCCCGAGGAGAATTTGTCCCCCAAACAGAGAGCTATTATATTTTTGGCAGTATTAGTATTCTTCATATATTTACATCGACTGCTCTACAGTTGAATTTATGCCATCTTCATTCATGCTACATTGAACAAATATTGTGACTCCAATACTTAAGGTGACCAGATTTTCAGATTGGTAAAGAGGGACACCTTTGACCGGGAGGTTATCAACAAAAGCTTAATAACAGGGAGATCTTAACTTAAATCCACACAGAATAAAACTATTTTAATAAATCCTATACACAATAAATAAAATATTATTTTAAAATACATTAAAAAATAAAAGAAAAAAACCCACTTACCAGTAGGCAGACACTCCAAGTCAATCCAGAATGATGTAGATGTTAATACAAGGAACTGAGCAAATTAAAATGGTTAAATAGTCCCAGGGAAATATTTTTCAAAGAAAAAAGAAGAGCACCATTTTTCCCCACACAAGCAGACCTCCAAACTCTGTGCCCCTCCCCTCCGGAAAATCCAGGAAGTAACAGTTGCTTCCCTCTCTAGCCAGGTGTTTCCTGCGGCTCTATGGTAATGGGTCATTTTTTTCTTATAAAAGTGAATAAGGGCGGGGGGGGGGTCTGTTTTCTTGCTTTAAAGTTTTAATATCTTCAATGAAAGTACTGAGACAGAGAGAGAGGTAAGTTAGACAGGGTGTCTTTTGTCTTGCCCCGGTTAGGATTTCTTGCCCCGGTTAGGATTTCTTAAGCAAATCCACTGGGCTTTCAACATGAAGCCAGAAAAAAATCGGGACTTTTTTAAAACACGGAGGGACACGGGACAAATTGTTATAAAGCGTGATTGTCACGCTGAAATCGGGACGTCTGGTCACCTTACCAATACTCCACTCCCCTTTCGGAAGCAGATTTCTGGAGCTCTTCCCACCCTCCCACCCCCGCCCTGCATAGTACCAAAGATCAGTTACCTTGTGTACAGGGCAGAAGGACTGGCCTTGAAAGACAGAAGGAAGAACTGCTACCAAGGCAATGATCAGATAAGCAGGGCTTGAGCCCAGATCCAAGAAAGCAATTTGAGAAAACATCTCAGACAGCCCCCACCCTAGTTCACATGGAGATAAAGTGAGGGCAGAGGGAAGCACATTCAGACTTGTAAAGTTTCAGAATATATGCAGCCATCAACTTACGACCACAACCGAGCACAAAATATCTGTTGTTTAGTAAGACATTTGTTCAGTGCGTTTTGCCCCATTTTAGGATTTTTCTTCCCATGGTTGTTAAGTGAATCACTGCAATTATTACATTAGTAACAGGGACATTAAGTGAATCCCTGCAGTTGTTACATTCGTAATACGATTGTTAAATGAATCTGGCTTCCCCTTTGACTTTCTTTGTCAGAAGGTTGCAAAAAGGAATCGCATGACCCCGGGACACTGCAACGGTCATAAATATGAGCACCTGACCAAGGGAATGCCGTAAGTGTGAAAATTGGTCATAAGTCACATTTTTCAATGCCATTGTTACTTTGAACCAGGGGTGGGTTCCTGCCAGTTCTAACCTCATCTATAGAAGAGATTCCACAAATCTACTGTGCCGTTTAGAACTGGTTCCAGGTCCCTCCCCCCACCTGTCTGCATCACGCTTGGCCCGCCCACTGCTCACTGATTGGCTGGCTCACCAATCGTCCTGCCCACCTCTAAGAGTCCTATGTAAACCTTAAAGTCTTAAAGCTGTCAAGTTTGAACATCCCTGGGGTATTTTTCTAAAGGGTTAGGGGTGCAAGGGTCTTGTAACTTGACAGCTTTAAGACTTGCACACTCCAATGCCAGAGTTCTTGAGCCAACATGACTGGAGGAGGAATTCTGGGAGTTGAAGTCCACAAGTCTTAAAGCTGTCAAGTTTGAACACCCCAGGGTTTTTTTTTCTAAAAGGTTAGGGGTGCAAGCGTCTTGTAACTTGACAGCTTTAAGATTTGCGTGTTTCAAATGCCAGAGTTTCTGAGACAACATTTTGATTGCTAAGCAAGAGCGTTGTTAAGTGAGTTTCACCACATTTTACAAGTTGGCCACACCCACCCAGTCACATGACTGCCAAGCCACTCACACCCAGTCACATGGCCAGCAAGCCACTCCCACCCAGTCACATGGCCAGCAAGTCACTCCCACAAAGCAGACCACACTACAGAAGAGGTTCTAAAAAAATTTGAAGCCCACCACTGCTTTGAACAGTCATTAACGAACTGTTGTAAGTTGAAGACTAACTGTAAAACTATTCATGGCCTATATGTCATTAGATTCTTGCTATGATCTACCTCGTAGACCCTACCTTGCTTCCTGCTATTTGAAATACAGAACATTGTAGTATAAACTTAATATATGTGTGTGTCTCTCTCTCTTGGAATTGGTTGGAAAAATCTGAAAGCACAAGGCCAGCTGGAAATGCACAAGCATGATTCCATTCATAAAAGCAAGGTGCATCTCAGTTCTAAGCTACTTGGCTGCATTAACAGACTCCTATTAAAATAATGCACAACACTATTTGTAGAATAAAAATAATCCATTCTGCCAAATAAATAGGGCCCTGAATAATTCACAGTAAGTGAAACCTGGCAGCAAAAGATCATGGCACAGCCTCAAGAATGAAACAAAATGCTTGTTTGTTTTCCAGGAAGCAACAAATAATTGGGCAGAATGAAAGGGCAATCCATTGTATTGGGAGGGGGGGGCATTACAGCAGAGAAGGTCCTGCTCTTAGTAAAAATCAGCCTTGCCACCATAAAATATAGCACAGGTTCTGTAGTAGGCATGACAAAGTATTCCGATGTAAAAAAATGTTCCTAAAATAATTTAAATCCAACATGACTTAATCAATGAAAACCAGATCTTGAACAGGGAGCCTTGTTATAAAATTGCAGTTATATTTTTTGCTGCACAGAGAACAGAATGTCTCCTAACCATTATCTTGCAAACCAAAAAAATGCTGCAATTACCATTAATTGGTGTGTTTTGTGTCTCTCTGTGTGTGTTTGTATATATGTTTGTGTGTGCATGTTTGAAACATCACAATATGTTTTCTGTTACATAACTTCATAATAAAGAATACTGCTATGAGGGGACTATGAAAAATCATCATGCAGACTTTAATCTCTTCTTACATGTTAATTGACTACTACTGGCAGTAGTCAGTAAGGAGCTCAGAGAAAAATATTATGGAATAAAATAATATTATATATTATATTGCATACATAAACATACGGTACTAAAGTCTCTCTCTCTCTCTCTCTCTCTCTCTCTCTCTCTCTCTCTCTCTCTCTCTCTCTCTCTCTCTCTCTCTCCCTCCCTCCCTCCCTCCCTCCCTCCCTCCCTCTCCCTCACACACACACACACACTCCTTTCTTTCCCCATATTATTATTTTTAATTAGGTGAAGAAATCAACCTTCACACATGCAAGCAAAACTCAGAATATCCTACACATTGCTATTTTTGATGTTGGCTCTTTTATTTGCTGCAATCAGAAAGGTGATTATAAACACTACAAAATTAGCACCCACAATTGCATAATTTACACAACGCTGTTTTAACCATTCATATGCATTGTGAGAAAGGGAAGGGCAGGCTACATATGTACAAGAGAGAAATATCATCCCCATTCTGAATAAAGATCAGCTGCGAGAAGGAGAAACACCAGTTGCCAAAAAGATCTAAGATACCACTTTTGTTCTCTTTCTTTCTTTCTTTTTTATTTAGGCAATGAAGAGATTAGAAGATTGAGCTAAAAAGTTTTTGAAATGCCTGCTGAATGTTTAATTGGCCTTAACTTTCCACATCTTCAGGCCCTGAAGCCTCTCTTACTCCTTCCAGATGTTGTTTGGCACCACAACATGTATCACCACCATACACCTGCGTATTCCATTATTCCATTATACATTCTCCGATGTGTTCCATGATCTACACTACCATTAGGAAGAGGATGGAAACAGCAGCTGTTTGGCCTATTTAGGTAGTCTTTGATTTACAATTGGTCACTTAGCAATTGTTAGATGTTTGATGAATCTACTTTGGGGCTACTTAAGACCTGAATTCAAAGTTCTTATAGCTAGCCCCTCCCTTCCCCCACTATCACATGACCAAAGTTTTGGTACTTGGCTGCTGGGCCACATTAATGGCTATTTCCGGCGTCATGTGGTCACATGACCATATTTTATAACTTCTGGGTTTTGGCAAAACTGACCCATAGCAAACTGTTGGTTCCCTTAACGACTCTGGTGTTCACGGAAGAGGGCCACACAGGATGGACTTTTGGGGTTTCGTAGTACTGTTGCCCTAGCTACCTAACGTGGGTTTTGTTGTATTTTAAAATTTGCTTTTTTCAACTATATTGCTGAGTGTTTCCCATGTGCCTTAACCTTCAAGAAAAAGTCTTCCTTTCTGAAGCCAGGATTGACAGGAGAGCATTCCACACATTGTAGATGACCGTTTTGTTTTCAGCTCTTCTCAAGCCTCCATGAACAAATAAAACGGTCAATTTTGGAAATGCTGAGAATGTATCTTACCCATACCGATTTTGATGTTTTTCCTTTGCAAATGTTTCTTTTACTTTTACTCAGAACACAAATGCTCTTTTCTATGGCTAAGCTCATATATTATTGAATGATTTAACTCGTGTGATGTAACCTGGGATAGCAATAGCAATAGCAATAGCAGTTAGACTTATATACCGCTTCATAGGGCTTTCAGCCCTCTCTAAGCGGTTTACAGAGTCAGCATATTGCCCCCAACAACAATCTGGGTCCTCATTTTACCCACCTCAGAAGGATGGAAGGCTGAGTCAACCTTGAGCCGGTGAGATTAGAACCGCTGAACTGCAGATAACAGTCAGCTGAAGTGGTCTGCAGTACTGCACCCTAACCACTGCGCCACCTTGGCTCTTCACCTACTTCACTTACGTATTCACTTACTTTCCCTACCGGTTCGCAAATGTGAATGTGCGTATCCACGCATGCGCTCGGCCTTCCGTGCATGCACTTTGATCGTGTGTGCAGCTTGCACGCATGCGCATGGCTTGCATGCATGTGCACGGCTTGAAAACGTGACTAGATAGGATGGCATAGAGCTGGGGCTGGGGTAGGGGGTGGCAGCCCACCCACGATTTCCCGTGACCCGTCAAAACCGCGCTTGACTAAGCCGCGCCCGATTAAACCGCGTCGCTGACGTCATCAACAGGGCGACAACAGCCAGCGCGGAGAAAGAAGGGCGCTATAAATAGTGCTTTGAAAGCAATCCGATTCAACTTAAGGTAAGGATTAGGTTTAGGGTCAGCTTTAGGGTTAGCTTTAGGGTTGGGTTAAGGGTTAGGGTTAGGTTTAGGGTTAGGTTAAGGGTTAGGTTTAGGGTTAGGTTTAGGATTAGGTTTAGGGGGGTTAGGTTTAGGTTTAGAGGTTAATTTTAGGTTTAGGGTTTACAGCGTGCTTCTGTCTCCGCGCTGTTATCGCCCTGTTGATGACGTCAGCTCCGCGGTTTAGTCGGACGCGGTTTAGTCAAGTGCGGTTTTGTGGTGGAACTGCGATTTCCGCTTCAGGTGAACCGCTCCGAACCGGCTGAATACCATCTCTGGATGTAACTGAGCAGTTGACTACTTCAAAACCAATCAACCTTTGCTTTGAAGTTCTTTGTTGGGCCGACAATAAAAGTAAAAGTAATCCATTCATTCCGGGTTCCCTCTTTTCATAGGGGGACCCCGCTTTCTCAAAGTGCTGTAATCAATTTCTTTCAAATGATCTTCTGACTCGGTTGCTTATTTAAAAAAAAAAAGATAAACCAAGGCAGAACCTAGAGTTAGATCTGGCCAACACTTAACAACAGAGGATTCACTTAAGGATCACAGTGATTCACTTAACAATCTCAACAAAAAGCTAAGAAAATTGGGTTAGTCACATGCCGAACCATTTTACAATTGTCATGGGTTACAACAATGATGGACAGGCTCCATTACTGTCTTACATCAAGGACCACCTGTATTGCAGCAGAAGTAACCTCCCCAGCAGTGATGGGTTTCAAAAATTGTTCGAACCTACTCTGTGGGTGTGGCCTCCTTTGTGGGAGTGGTTTGCTGCCCATGTGACTGGATGGGAGTGGCTTGCCGCCCATGTGACCGGATATGAAGATGCCGACGACACTTGTCAGAACCACCTTAAATTACCTCACACACAGCACTGGCATGCATAAGAATAGGACGTAAACTTTGTTTTTTAAAAGGCATCTTTGGCTTGCGTTAAAACAACTTCAACCCACGCAATGTTCTGATTGCACCACAAATGCAGTAGTCATCCTTACCTTTCACAGAGGCACTGAGTTTTATAAATATGAGCATGATAGTGTAGAATAATCATATCCAAGGACCAGTGGTGGGTTTCAAAAAACTTTGGAACCTCTTCTGTAGGTGTGGCCTGCTTTCCGGGTCCACTGGTGGAACCTCTTCTAACCGGTTCGGTAGATTTGACGAACCAGTTCTACCGAATAGGTGCGAACTGCTAGGAGCCCACCTCTGCTCCCCAGTATGATTTCCCTAGGTGTAATTCCTTAGCTATTCCATTTGGTTGTAGGTCATATCTCTCCTACTCTCTTCTTATATTCTTAGATAGGGAAGCAAGAGCTGTACCAACAGCTGTTCTGAATAGGATTCAACTGTTAATTTGGTTTTTTTGTGGGGAGGGGGGTGTATGTGAACTTGATGTAGGGAGTGGAAAGGTAGTGTTTTGCTTTTTGGCTCCCCTGCAGGAAATTGGCCCCATATCGGTGGAAATATCTTTGGCCCCCGAAATGGTTTTGAAGAAGTTTGGCTGACTAGACTTGTGCTTGTACTATTGATTTTTTTTTTTCAAAAGATGTTGGGTCTGTGAAAGATCCAGAGAGGCTTATAAACACCTTTGGATTAAAGATGCTTATAAAACTTCCCCTAATCCATAAATGTTCCAATTGCATCACGGCCGCTGAAAAGCTTGCATTAAGAGGAAAGATGTCCAGCTTGATAATGTCATGTTCTCCTTAGTTTCTTATCAGCCTCACCAAAGTTCCATAAGTGTTTTGCTCTTCTGAATCACAAAACAAAGTTTTCTCATTCTGCTTTGGAGCATTCTGCTACCAAGTGATGAAGGGAAGACAGGCAGTTCTGCCTGTCTTCCTGCGGAAAATGTTTATAGCATCCATGCTGATGGGGTCAGCGAGACCTAAGAATTTTCAAGCAAATAAAATCCATTTGGCCTTTTATTTCATTGGAATCAGGTTACTCATTCGTAGGAGGAGGTAATATTTTCTTACATGTTTATCCTGGCCTTTCTCAAGCCTCTCAGCACCCAGAGTTTTCCATTCCTTCCAGATAAGTTAAATTGTCATATATTGTCTAGCCAAAGGCCACGTCTTTGGGAATGAGTGAAAGAATATTGGGATATTGGGATTCCCCCAACTGTAATCTGGTATATTATAACGGTTGATAGATGCAGTGCGCTTGTAAAGCTTATTTCTTTTCCTTCTGTTCATTTATTAAATTTATACTACATGCCAAGCATCTCATTCCGGAAGTGATTCTTAGTTGCCGAAAACGGGGGCTTAATATACCAGCAGCTTCTTCTTTAGGCAACCTAGTGTCTCCAGAGGCTGTTTCCTACCCACTTTGGGATAAGAAGCTTCCAAATAAAGAATATGCTTTAGATTGGACTAATATGGACACCCGAATGGTACATTTCTCTCCAGAGTTTCTGTGGGTTGCAGTTAGCAACAGAAATAACAGCCTCTGGAGCTTATGCAGATAGTCCACAATTTACAACAATTCATTTAGTGACCGTTTGAAGTTACAGCAGCACTGGAAAAAAGTGACTTATGACCATTTTTCACACATATGACTATTGCAGGCTCATGCACATTCACATGATCAAAATTCCTATTTTTTGAAACAGACTCATGTTTATGAGGGTTACGTGATCACCTTTTGTAACCTCCTGACAAGCAAAATGAATGGGGAAGCCAGATTCACTTAACAGCCATGTTACCAACTGTTGTGGCCCAGCAGGAGCCTTTGGAGCTGTCACCAGACTCCGACAGCAAGGGGCCCTATGAGTCGGCTCTGGAGGATGTGGAGGACCCTGGACAGGGCTCCGACTCTGAGCAGGGCGCAGAGAGGCTGGTTGGCCACCAGGAGGCACCTGAGCCTTGGACCAGTGGGGAGGAGACAAGGGAGAGTGAACCGGATGCCAGCAGTGAGTTGTTCCTAGATGCACAGCACCAAAGAGCTAATAGGCATCAGGAACAGTTGTGCAGTTACAGGAGGTAATTGCACTCAGCTGGTGGTCATTAGGCTCCTCTCCAGACTATAAAAGGACTGCTTGTGCACACGCCCCTCTCGCAGAAGTCAACGCAGGAATCAATGTCGGAGAACATTACTGTGAGCTTGGCAGCCTGGATTGCTGCCAAGCCTTATTTGTGCTGGATTGCTGCCCAAGCTTGTTTGTGCCGTTTTGCTGCCAAGGACCTGTCTGTCTGTTAATTAAATGCCGTAACTTATCTTTGGCTCGGAGTGTGTGTTAGTGTGGTACGAGGGGGGTCAGAACACCAACTTAACAACTGCAGTGATTCCCCTAACAGCTGTGACAAGACAGTTCGTAAAATGGGGGCACAATTCACTTAATAACTGTCTTTCTTAGCAACAGAAATTTTGAGCTCAGTTGAGTTGGGTCAGGAAACCTTCTCAAAACAGGCGTGTGAAACTTATTTTAGTGCTTTATTATAAAGGAGGAAGCATGCTTGTTCTTTGGGAAGGCTCTATGGCAGTGATGGCTAACCTTTTTGTTGTTGCGTGCTGAAAGTGCAAGATAGCATGTGCGTGAGAGATAGCGGTGCGTACGTGCCCACACCCATAGTGCAATGCATGCACGACACTTCATGTGTGCCCCACCCCCTGCACACATGTGTGTGCAATCCCTGTGCGCTCCCCATGCACATGCACTTGCCCCCCCTCGCACTCCATTTTGGGGCTAGTAGGCCTCCTAGGTCCAAACACTGGGTGCATTCAGGGTGCACCCCGCATGGCCCATTTTTGGCTTAGCGGTCCTCCCTGCAGTCTCCTGGGATAAAAAACAGGACACGGAGGGCACCCCGCACCCCATTGCAGCCCGTTTTGGGTCTAGCAGGCCTCCCTGAAGCCTCCCTGGACCAAAAATGAGGTTTGTAGAGCGTGCTGCGCACCCCCTCTGTGTCCCCCCCCATGCAAGTGCACACGAACCACCACCCCCGCACATGCACACACATCTCCCGCATGGACAGCAGAGACCCAAAAATCAACTGGCTGGCAAGAGGCACACGCGCATGCGCTGTGGAGCTGAGCTAGTGCAACGGCTCACATGCCCGCAGAGAGGGCTCTGCATGCCACCTGTGGCACGTGTGCCATAGATTCACCATCACGGTTCTATGCAGTGGTGGGTTTCAAAAATTTTTAGAACCTCTTCTGTAGGTGTGGCTTGCTTTGTGGGAGTGGCTTGCTGGCCATCTGACTGGGTGGGCATGGCCAACTTGTAAAATGTGGTGAAACTCACTTAACAACGCTCTTGCTTAGCACCAAAATGTTGACTCAGAAACTCTGGCATTTGAAGCACGCAAGTCTTAAAGCTGTCAAGTTACAAGACCCTTGCACCCATAACCCTTTAGAAAAAAAACCCCAGGGGTGTTCAAACTTGACAGCTTTAAGATTTGTGGACTTCGACTCCCAGAATTCCTCCTCTCGCTCTTCATCTTGATGATGTGCGGACGGGCAGGGGGAGGGAGCTGGAACCGGTTCTAAATGGCATGGTAGATTTGTAGAACCTCTTCTATAGAAGAGGTTAGAACTGGCAGGAACCCACCCCTGGTTCTATGGCATATAATAATTATCTGGGAACTTTGCAGATGACAAGCTTCCGATTTCCCACTCAACTTTCAAGTAGCATGCATAGGATTTACACCAGCAAGGGGCATCTTTAAGTAGTTTCCAGAGCCATAGTAAAGCTCACTGTTGAAAGGCAAAACCAGCACCCTAAAAGTCTAATAATGCCTAGTAGTGTGACATTAGCAAATGGAGCATGAACAAAGCAGCAGAAAGCAAATAGAAACCATCCATTGCTGGAGATCAATAGGTGTTCCCTTTAGTTGCCCTTGGTTCCCTTCAAGCTAACATTGGTACACAATATTTCACTCACTTCAAAAGCCATCTTTACTAGCAACAATAATCCATACCTTTAAAACCATGGTCAAGAGTGTCCTGTTGCTTTTACATACATTTTAGCATAAACATATAAATTAATCCATTGGGAGTACAGTTCCATCTCTACAAAAATTCACTTTAACTTCCCATCCTTTTTGCTACTTCGAAGAACACCATGCAAAACCCAAACCCTCCACTTTGGGAAATGCAGACAGGGAGGAAAAGTCAAAAAATGTAACATTAAAAAATTGAGCTTGAAAGTCCTTTAAAATTATTTTATTTGGGGGGCAGAAAAGCCCTTTAAATGACGATTTACCTCACAAAGAAGTACTCACCATTATCCAAAAACTAGAAAATAAAGCATTTTTCAACTAAAATATTTTAATATAGGAACTGCTTCCACCTTGAAAAATGATCATTTATAATGAAGTCTAAGGACACATTGGTATATATCAAAATCCCAGCTGCCGAATTACTACATTAACTCTTGTTACAACATGTTGGCTGTAACCCTTTGAGGCAGCTATCTCCAAGACACAATTCTTTACAGAATGGTCGTAAGAGCTGGAAAGATATATTACATTTAGTTGTCTGACTTTATCTCGCTGAAGACATGAGTGAAGCAGACTGTGGCATCTTTAACTTGTTTAGCAGTGTTACAGCAGGAATGTAACCCTTGACAGCCATTCATTAGAATTGCTCCAAGGTTCACATGCTAGATAGTATACATCAGTGAGCTATAATTCATTCATGTCATTAATAGTACCATTCATTTATATAAGCAGTGTCTTTGGATCCATCTTTTTAAAAGGGGGAGTCATCTTCTAATTTGCTCATTTTCACTCTAATTCACTGCAGGGAATAATGAGGTGCAGCCTGGGTTGCTTTAGAAGAATATATGGTGCTGAATATTCATAAACATTGCAAAAAATGTTTAGCACCTTAGATTAATTCCTTCCTAGCTAACTGGATGCTGGAATACCTATGTGACATTTGTTTTGAACTATAGTTAGTCCTGGTCTTTCCAGTTTCTGGGTTGTTGTTGTTGTTGCTGCTGCTGTTGTTGTTGTTGTTGTTGTTTTGCATGACTGTACACCTCCTCAAACTGAAATGAGAACTTTTGCTTCTACTGATCTGTGGGAGAAGGGGTCAAAAATCCATATATAAGTGTTCTGACCTCCCCTTCTCCATCCAGGAATGAAAGCCAAAAGCCACGTAACTAAAAAGGTTTCTTTTAATCAGTCAAAGCTCTTGTTGGCTGCAAGCCCAAATAAACAAAGATAATAGCAGAAAGTCCTATAACTCACACCAAAACACTGCAAGCTACTTATCCAAGTTAGCTTCTCTCGATATGTGAACGTGAACAAGAACAATCACTAGAACAGGAACAGAACGGAACATTGACTTCTGCAACCAGGGCGTGGCACCAGCAGTCTCTTTATACTCAGGAGAGGATCCCAATGAGCAACAGCTGCTCGCAATCATCTCCTGTAAGTACTCAGTTGTTCCTTCGGTCGAGTAACCCTTCAATGGGGTGCATCCTGCAACAACTCTCAAGTGTTTCCCTGAACACTCCCTCTGATCCAATGCTCTGCCGCCACCTGGTGGCCAACGGCTCCTGCTGGGCCACAACATATAAGGATGGAGGAATTCATTAGTGATGTATTTCATTCCCCACCTACAGCATTAAAAACCTTAAAAACACCCAATGAATAAATAAATATTATGCTATCAAGGAAGACGAATCTCAGTTGTGGGCCATTTTTGAAGTTCTAGATCAGGGGTGTCAAACTCAAGGCCTGAGAGCTGGATCCAACCTGTGGGGTGCTTAAATGTGGCCCATGGGGTCAGCCCGAAAATAGCAAAGGACCAGCCTGCAGTTTCTCTGGCAGCCAAAACGGGGCATGGAGGTCCACATGGACCTCTCTCACCACCCCCCATAGCCCATTTTCAGCCTGGACGGCCTCCTAAAGCATCCTGCCAGCCAAAACGAGATGCTCCATTTTGGCCGGCAGGGTGCTGCAGTAGGCGACTGTCCCATTCCCCGCCCCCCCCCCCACGGCTTGCCCATGGAGGAGAACTACAATGCTAACCTGGGCCTCGAATAAATCCAGTTTGACACCCCTGTTGTAGATAATTATGTTTTTACCTGGAAAGGAAGAGACTGGAGAAAACACTCACCCTCATAAATACTGTAGGAACATTATCACCAGAGTGAAAAACACAGAAGATAGAAGATAAAGATGGATAGTCTCCCTGAGAGCCCTTCCCAAATAGAAAAAGGGAGGCCCACAGAAATGCTCAGATGCCAGTTGGAATCCAATGGAATCCATGAATCCTATTCTCACATTCACTTTCTCCCAAGACATATCACTTTTTTTAGGAATCATTCTTTCCAATTTTCTCACCAACCCATGAACCAAAGAAAATGTACACTTCTTTTCCCACCCTAGTTATTGATGGCTGAATTGACTGAATCCATCTCCATTTAATGGACTGAATCCATTAAAACTATGGACAGCCACAACCATAGTTTTAACTGAGAAACCATGAGCATCCAGCTAAATCTAACAGTGCTAGGGAATTCCTAGAAGTTTGGTAATGAGACAAATCAGCCATCGGCAGATACATAAAAATAAACCATGTTTACACACCATTCAAAGGAGACAATTAAAAGCTAAGATGGAAGCAAAAAGATCGGAACACGTCTTTTCCAGACAAGCAAGGATTAATACCAAGCAAAGACTCAATCAGAAAACACTGCCCTGATCATAGAGAAAACTATATTCTCACCAAAACTATCAGGGTAAGCTACTGTATATAAACAGGGAGCAAACAGCATTGATCTTGTACCTAGTTGGGTAATGAAACATCTGCAAGCACAAAGTGTAGCAAGGACTCCATAGTTCAATCATGAGCTATAAATATTCTCTTCTATTGTAATACTTAAGTTTTCTGGAGATTTTCATACTGGTGCTACAGCTAGTTAGTTCAGCAGCAACATTGCCAGTGGGACGGGGGTGATCTTAACCACAATATCTCAATTATGATATGCCTTCTGTTGAATATCCAGGATATTCTCAAAGGGCCGGCAACAGCCTATGCTGCGCCCTGATTGGCTGGGATGCAGCATAGCCTGTTGCTAGCCAGCTACCTCCCCTGATTGGCCGAGGTACTGCGTCAGCAGTTGCTGAACAGTACTCGGCCCCTGATTGGTTCTAAAAAGTCTAACAGTTACAATTGCTAGTATAAATACCTTGGCGCGATCTCCGCCATTTTGAATCACTGTCACCTCTTTCTTTGTGTACAATAAACAGTTGACTTTAAATCCAGGCTCCTGCGTCTTCCATCCGCCCGATATTCTAAACTGGCGACGAAGGTGGGATTCTGCGATTCCCGCAGAGCCTAGGACAACGAGCGAGGGAAGAACATTAGCCGGCCGCACAAGCCGCGATTACTTCGCCGCACGCGAACGCTGGGGAAAATTTCTTTTTCTTTTTCTCTCTCCACTCCACTGCTACCTTACAGCCTCTCACTCGGCTACCATGGCTGCCGCGCTGGCCGGGGCTGAACGGCGAGTGCTGCGAGATCAAGTGCTCTTCGAGTCCAAACTCTTCGACATCTCCACTCAGCGCTGAGGACCTGGGCCTGCAGCCGCAGGGCCCTTTGCTCGGGCTGGGAGCCAGCCAGCTGTCCTCTACGGCACCCTCCGCATCGCCTGCTTTCGACGAGCAGCCTGAGGAGCCCCAGGATGGCCCCGACGCCTCCGCTTCCTCCAACGCCGACGCCGACGCTTCCTCCGACGCCCTCGCCGCCTGCGCACCCTGCTCCGCTCGCACCGCCTCTACACGGCCTCCGCGCCGCCCTGCCTGCTCTCCCCGCAGCGGGTCCAGGCCGCCACTTTCCTCGACATCCTGGCGCCGCCCTATGATATTCTAAACCTTCAAACTAGAATCCAGGTTGGCATTAGCACTGAAATGAACCTGTCTATTTACCCCAACTTTAAAATTTTCATGGTTTTGTGTGGCATAACAGGCAGTCCTTACAACCATTATTTTAATGCAGTTCGAAGTTAAAAACAGCATTGAAAAAGTGTTCTTATGACCTTTTTTTCAAATTGCAGCATCTCCATGGGCACATAATCAAATCAAAATTCACATGCTCAGCAATTGGCATGTATTTATGACCGTTGCAGTATCCCAGGGTCATGTGATCACCCTTTGCGACTTTCTGACAAGCAAAGTCAATGGGGATGTCAGATTCACTTAACCAGTGTTTCTCAACCTTGGCAACTTGAAGACGTCCGGACTTCAACTCCCAGAATTCCCCAGCCAGCATTCGCTGGCTGGGGAATTCTGGGAGTTGAAGTCCAGACGTCTTCAAGTTGCCAAGGTTGAGAAACACTGCACTTAACAGTCTTATAACTAACTTAACAGCTGCAGTGATTCACTTAACAGTCGTGGCAAGAAAGGTTGTAAAATGGGACCAAATTCACTTAATATCTGTCTTGCTTAGCCCAATAGAAATTTTTGGCTCAATTATGGTCATAAACTGAGGAATACCTGCAGTTTATTAGTGGTTTGCTATATTTTGAAAGTAGTAAAAGGCAGTGGTGCTTTAAAGACTAAATGCAATTGGGACTGTGCTATTGAAGCTTTGTTACTAATAAGGAAGTAATGTATACATTGCTAAATCTCAGTTCTTAAGTCCTGACTTTGTGATCCTATAATAATATCCATAACAGACATAAAGGTAAAGCTTCCCCTCGCACAAATGTGCTAGTCGTTCTCGACTTTAGGGGGCGGTGCTCATCTCAGTTTCAAAGCCGAAGAGCCAGCGATGTCCGATGATGTCTCCGTGGTCATGTGTCCGATATGACTAAATGCCGAAGGCGCACGGAATGCTGTTACCTTCCCACCAAAGGTGGTTCCTATTTTTTTGACTTGTATTTTTATATGCTTTTGAACTGCTAGGTTGGCAGAAGCTGGGACAAGTAACGGGAGCTCACTCCATTACAGGGCACTAGGGATTTGAACCACCGAACTGCCAATCTTTCAGATCAACAAGCTCAGCATCGTAGCACTGATCCACCGTGTCCCTCAGACATAGCCTAGCCCTGTCGTTTTTCTGCTGGTAACTCTAACCATGCATCACATAATGGATTATATATTTTTGAGTCTGTTATTCATCTTGCCAACAGCAGTTGTATTTTGGCTCTGGCTCTTCAGCTTCATAGGTTACTGCCTGCAGCCTGGCTATAACAAAGCCCAAAATTTTCAATAGACTCTATTGATATGTTCAAGTTGCCAGCTGCAAAGGATTGGTTCCTGGATGTGGTATCATTTCATTGCTAGCTCATTTTAAAATCTCAGGAAAATAATTGTCCCAATATGTTGGAAGACGAATGGGCCTGGAAATACAATTGAAAACCTCATAGCAATTGCTATTAGGCTTATATTTCTAGATATTTTTCATTTTGTGAAAAGTAGTTTTCATTCAGTTCTGATTTTGTGGAAACAGAAAATATGGTAGAGGAGAGGGGTTTTTTTTGTTTTTTGTCAGCACTACTGAACACAGCCATCGATATTATTTTTGCATACAAATACATTTATTTCTAATCTTCCCAGGCAAACTACTTTTTTTACATCCTAACAGCAAGATTTATGCATGATACATAAAATAGACTTTATCAATATGTAATACTCTTTTTAGAAGGATGGCAATGCTTACAATTCATCGTTTCTCAACTTTAAGATGTGTGGACTGCAACTCCCAGCCTTCCCCAAGCCAACCTTGCCAATTGGGGGAATTCTGGGAGTTTATTTATTTATTTATTTATTAGACTTATATACCGCTTCATAGGGCTTTCAGCCCTCTCTAAGCAGTTTACAATTTTTTTTTTAGCAAATTGAGTCAGCAACTTGCCCCCACAGTCCGGGTCCTCATTTCACCCACCTCGGAAGGATGGAAGGCTGAGTCGACCTTGAGCCGGTGAGATTTGAACCGCTGAACTGCAGATCATAGTCAGCTAAAGTGGCCTGCAGTACTGCACCCTAACCACTGCGCCACCTCGGCTCTTTGGAGTCCACACATGTTAAAGTTGCCAAAGTTGAGAAACATTGCTATAATCAATAAGAGGTATAGATTGACTGCAATCAGGTGTAAAAGAAGTGGATTTCCTGATCAGTGGTGTGTTCCAGTTCGGCCCAGTTCAGCCTGGTTCAGTCGAACCCATAGTGGGATGCTAGCCTGGGTCACAGAAACGGCAGTGACCCATGCTGGCCAAGCCTCTGAACCAGTTCCCTGGTCACCGCAGTTGCCACCGCCATGTTGCCACCTGGGTACTTGAGAGACCGCCTTCTGCCAATTACCTCCCACAGACCCGTTAGATCGCACAGGGTCGGCCTCCTCCGGGTTCCATCTACTAGCCAATGCCATCTGGCTACTACCCGGGGGAGGGCCTTCTCTGTTGCAGCTCCGGCCCTTTGGAATGAACTCCCCGCGGAGATTTGGACCCTCACCCCTCTCCAGGCCTTCCGGAAAGCCGTCAAAACCTGGCTGTGCCGGCAGGCCTGGGGTTGATGAGTTCCCCTCCCCTCTCGACTTGTATGGCCGTATGACTCTTGTGTATTTTAATTATATGTATTGTGTTTGTATCCCCTTTCCCCTTTTGAGTTGTTCGCCGCCCTGAGTCCCTCCCGGAGAAGGGCGGCATACAAATAAATTAAATCTGAATCTGAATCTGAATGTTCTTTGGCCACGAACAAACCAGCAGTAATGCTGGCTAGAACCCACCTCTGTTCCAGATAAAATATCAATTCCACATTTAAACAACAAAAAGTTATTTTCTCTAAGGAAGTATTGGTTCTTCACCCTTCCACTTTCTTCTGGTTGCATTTAAGTCCACACTAGTGGATACATTAAGACACCAAACCGTCTTCTCCTATAAAGTATATAACCAATTTTTTAAAGAGCAAATTAAAAGCAATAACCAAAAAAAAAAAAAAAAACAGCCCAAAGAGTCAGTCATGGAATTAAAAAATACAAAATAGAAATAGGTATCATATATCATCTTTATGCAGGAGGCAAAATAGTGAGAACCACAATAATGTATCGCTAGCCTCTGTCGTGAAAATGATTTGTTTTACTCTCCTAATCTTTACCATATCTAAACTGACTATAATAAAATGAATAATTACTCTGAATTCTGTCCAGTTAATTGAAAATCTACTCGACATGTAAGCCAAGAAATCATAACAACAAATACGAGCTTTAGTCGGTGTATGAGAACTTGTCTTGGTGAATTATTTTTTTTTTTTTTTTAGGATTCAGTGTAAATGATACTGTTTGCCATCATACATCAGCCAACGTTACTCAAGAATGTCATGAATTATTTCAGACTTCCTATGAATATTAATACATTTTATAGTGATGATATTTCATCAAAGCACACCCAAGTATTAAGGGACGACAAGATTTGGCTTAAACACAAAAATCAATGGGTGTTGCTTTGGCTTTCCTTAAACCGTGTGTCCATATTTATCCTGAGTAGACGGATGTTCAAACATCCATCATATTATTTTCTAGCTGTGAAAATTCCCAGAGACGTCGGGAAGTTGTAATTCCTACAATGATATCTTTCAGTTAGCTGAATGTTAGCTGAGATATGAATTGTATTTTTTCCTATTCCATTCTTTGTTTTCATTCCAGATCACATTTTGCAAGAAAAGAGCTTCCTTACCTTACAATCCCATGTTGCATTCTTATATTCTTATAGTAAATAGTTATAAGGCTGACGAAACATACCAGATCCAGAATGATTAGTTGTATTGTATTTCCATTTAAATTAGATACCTTCTTTCTAAATGTGCATTTATTATAAATTAATGTGTGTTATTAGGTCAACTGAAGGATTGCTCTGTGTGTGTATTTTCATGAATGAAAGTGAATATACGTGTTCCAGGATAATGTTGCAGGATCCAATCTGGATTGGTCATTGGGACCAGAAATTTGCTCTTCCAAAATTTGTGATTTCACTTTCTTTTTTGTGATGGGGCATTTCGCCTTCACCCTTTAATACGTTTAATAAAATGAATATCACCCTCCTTCCTGTCTTATGTGAACATTTAGGAATGTTTTCCTATCCATAATGTTTTTATTCTTTTTATTTTTGGCTCCGTTTTAAACAAATGAGTGAAAACTGTAACCAATATGTCAATGTGTTTTGTCACATTTACTAACTTAACAACAGTCAAAAGTAAATAATACATTGAAACTGATTCCTCCCTAATTTCAGTAGAATTCTTGATTGTAGGAAATATACTTTTTGCATAAATTATCTGAAACAATTACTAAATTGCTTTCTGTGTCTAGTCCATTCATGTAAGAGCACACTTGAGGTTCTTTGCCCACCATCCCATTACCAACTCTTTCTTTGCTTTGATCTCTAATAAATTGAAGCTTTTTTTGTGTATAAAATATTTTATTCAATTTTCACATTCCATTTGCAATCATTTATATACAGGGTATTTACTATAAGAAAAGAAAAAAAAAGAAAAGGGGAATAAAACGAACAAATAAAAAGGAAACACAACTCATCATTCACAACCCCACCTAACCCTTGCATCCTCCATACACCCCATCTACCCCCTCCAACTTTCCTTTCTCCCTCTAACACTCCCCTCCTACTTCCCTTTCCCCTCAAACCTTCCTTCTCCCCTTACTCCCCAGACACCCTCCTTACATACTCCTTACATTCCCCTTACTCCTTCCTTACTCCTCCCTCTTCCTTCCCTCTACCTCCCTCCTTGGTGTATGCCTTTATTCGAGTGTTGTTTGATCTGATAAAAGTAAAGTGAACCAAGGAAAATAATAATAATAATAATAAAAAAAAGAACCACCGTATATAAATACATTCTTGTTCTTATTAAAACTATATTAACACCCCCCCACCCCACCCCCCACAATCCCCATCCCTAATCCTCCCGACTTCCCAGGGCCCACACCTGGCACTACCTTCTATCTAAAATATCTTGTATACATATGGATTAAAAAATAAAAGTAATATATCAAAAAAAAAAAAAAAAAGAAAAGCAGAGAAAGAAAAAAAAAAAAGGAAAAAAAGAAAAGAGAAAAGAGAAAAAAGAAAAAAAGAGACCACTCTTTGTGTTGATCTCAGCCCCCCATCTTTATCTATGCTTAAATAGTATAAATCATTCTATCTATGTTTTATTCTCATCTCTTACTTCTTTGCTATTTACCCCGACCTTCTGTAGGCTCTCCCGTTCCCTTCCTAAACCTTATGATCCCTTCCAATAAGATTTAAGCAACGTGGTTCATGCCATATATTCAAATATAACTTTGCAGACAAGTAATCAAACTTTCCCTTCTAGTAAAATTTAAACAACGTAAGTGATCTTTCTTTACCCCTTTTTCAAACAGTAATTCAAAATAATCTAACCAGATTTTCCCTTCTTAGTAAAGTTAAGCAGCGTAGATCAGATATTACTTTACACAGGAATCAATTTCTATCTTAAGATAATTCCAACCGACTTCCCCTTCTAATAGAATTTAAATAACTTAGTTCATTCCACATGTATTTTACCCTCATCCCCCACTTGTCTGATATTTACCACTATCAAATTTATACTACCATTTGTTTAAAATATAACTCAGAGCGATTTGTAGCATAAATCATTCCACATATTCCAATAATACTTTCAGCAAGAATCAGTTAACCTTCTATTTTAAGGTAGTCGCTTCTAACAAAGTTTAAATCATTCCGCATTCTTTTTACAGTTATCTTAAAATAATCCCAAGCGGCTTCTTATTCTAATAAGCTTTAAACAACATAAATTTTGCCCTCTTCCCTTGCTTGTCTGGTATTTACCTCAAATAACGTAGTTCATTCCACATGCATTTTACCCTCATCTCTTGCTTGTCTAATATTTACCACTATCAAATTTATACTAGCGTTTATTTGAAATGTAACTCAAAACTATTACAACCAACTTTCCCTTCAAATAAAAGTTAAATAGCATGGATCATATTCAAATAATACTTTCAGCAGGAGTCAGTTAACCTTCTATTTTAAAATAGTCCCATCTAACAAAGTTTAAACAACATAAATCATTCCGCATTCTTTTAACCACTATCAAATTTATACTAACGTTACTTTAGAATCTAGCTCAAAGTAGTTTCACCCAGCTTTCCCTTCTGATAAAAATTAGTCCACTTTTTCTACCGGAGAGAGGTCTCAAACCCCCATTCAGTCCTCAACTTTAGGAAGTCTTTTGAAGTATCTAAATTCTCGATCTGCGTTCTTCTGCTTCTCCGAGGGAGGAGGGGCTACCCCCTCCATCTTGCAGCCGCATGGCCAGCCGTTTGCTTTCTCCTTCCGCTTGTCTCTCCTCTCTTCCAAGCGCATCAGGAAGTCCCGCCTTCAGAATCCTACAATAGAAATCTTGAGCCTCTGAAACAGAATTAAGACGAAATCTTTGATTCTCAAATGTAACCGTGATGCCGGCAGGGGCCTCCCATCTGTATCGAATCTGTTGACTCCTAAGCTCTTTAGTTAAAAAGGTGTAGTCCCTTCTTGCTTTCAACATCTGGGAAGGTATATTTTTGAAGACAATCACGTCCTGGTCATCAACTCGGAGACTGTTATTATGAAACTTTTGCACAATCGCGTTTCTAGATTCTTTGGTAGAGAAATGTATAATTATATCCCTCGGGAGCTATCGCTGTTCCGCTGTCAATGAGTTCTGGCGATAGATTTTCCGAATCTGCCAATCAAAGTTAAGTCCCGGGCTTCCCAGCGCATGGCTGAAGGCTTCAGCAAAGGTCTGTTTCAAATTCTCTTGCTCCTTTTCACGGAATCCTCTGACTCTTATTGAAAATGCCTTCCTATCAAAATTTAGCATCATAAGCTGTTCTTCGTTATTTCTAATTTTTTCTTGTAAAATTTGAATATTGGTAGTCAAATCAAAATTAGCCTTCTCCAGACTTTCCAATTTGTTCTCTATTTCAGCAGAGTAATCCGACAGGGCAGACACGGCTGCAAACGTATTCGCCTTCATTTGATTAACTTTAGATTTTAGATCATCATAAAGTTGCAATACAAATTCCTTAAGTTCTTGCTTAAAGGCATCAAAAATTTTAAAGAGATATTCCTGTGTTAAAACTTCTCCAGTAGAGGGCGTAGGAGACAAAGGCTGTATTTCCAAAAAAGATTCTTTAAATTCTTTAGACACATTTGTAGCAAGACGCTTCTTTGATCTGGGTGCCATAATAAATAAACAAGTAAGCAGCGCTTCGCTCCCCTCTATTTCCAAAGAAAAAGAGTTTATTTTGTTAAGGAGCGGTCTGCAGGAAGATAAGCCCGGCTAAGTACATCCAGTAATCATCCACGGAGAGAAATCGCCATTTTGAAGTCTATTTAAACAAAGAAGTCTTTAAGACGAATGGTGCTGGTATTTAAGATAGTAATAAAAGCATAAATCTCACAGGGGTAGTACCCTCCCGTATCAAATCTAGCTTGAAAAAAACTTTGTTTTGTCCTGGGGGGGGCTAGCCTGTCTGGGGCTGCCAAAAAAAAAAAAGGCAGCTGAGAAGAACTGGCCGGAGATAAAAGCTCCGCTTCGGCTGGATCTAATCTCTTCCACAGCCAAAAAAAGAAAAAGGCTGTGGCTTACGAATAGACCCTAGTCTACAGAGCTACCCTCCCTGCCCCTTTCTTAGCCAAAAAGGGGTGCTATCTATGATGTTATTTAGATATACAGACCAGATCTCTGAGGAGCTCGGTGGAGCCCTCCTCGGCAACAGGCCACGCCCCCAGGAAGTCAATAAATTGAAGCTTTTAATTGCTTTGAGATTTAACAAGCAAGTAATTTCAAAACATTTGGAATATTCCAAGGGAGCAAACTGAAAGTCAGTGGTCCCCAACCTTTCTGGCTCTGCGCACAGATAGCGGTGGTTGGCCCGGTAGGGGACGGTAGTGGCAGTAGGAGCTCCCAACCTTTCTGGATCTGTGGGGGAGGGGAGTGCTAAGTCCTTGACTTGCGACCGGTCCTAAAGTCCTCGACTTACGACCAGCTGCAAGTCCTCGACTTATAACTGACAGCCGGCAACAGCTCAGCAGTGCCTGATTGGCTAAAGTGCGGGATGTCTAAGCTTTCCTATTGGTTGCCCTGCTTGACAGCTCTAGTATAAATAGCTGTCAAGCAGGGTGTGGTGCTGAATCTCTGTACATAGTTGTGTTGCCTGTTCTATTGAATAAATTGCTGTTCTACTCATCTCAGCTGCCTCACGCCTCTTCAATAACTATGAATTTAACACTGGCGACGAAGGTGGGATGCTGAAGGTTCCAGCCTGAGCAGCTACGGGGAAAAGGAAACCCAATTCATTTCCTTTCCGTTTACAAAAAAAATTTTTTTTACCTCACCTTCGTTACAGCTATGGCTTCGCTGCTGCCTTTTGCACCCTTTGGGTCCGCGAACGAATCCTGGGCTGGTTTCTTAGAGCAATTTGAATGCTTCCTCATTGCAAATAATAATAACCAACTACCCTCGGACCGCAAAAGCAGTTTTTTCCTAAGCTTGTGCGGTCTCAGATGTTTAACATGGACAGGGCTCTCGCTTCGCCTTTGCCTGTGTACGAGCTCAACTGGGACACTCTAATCAGCAAGCTAGGAACCACTACGCCCCAACTCCATCTAGAATAGCCCGCCGGTACGCATTCAGGCAGTGCATACAAAAAGACACTGAGACTGTAAGCCAATTCTTACAGTCTCTCAGAACGGCGGCTATTCAATGCAAATTCATCGACCTCAACGATTCCTTGGTCGAGCAGTTCGTCTGCGGGGTTCGCGATCTCTGCTTGAAGCGGAGATTGCTTGCTCGGGAAGACATCACCCTACAGCAGGCAGTGGAAGAAGCTAGAGCTGCCGAGTTTTCTGAACAATCAACGGCTGAGATGCACCACTAGCAATAGCAATAGCAGTAATAGCAATAGCAGTTAGACTTATATACCGCTTCATAGGGCTTTCAGCCCTCTCTAAGCGGTTTACAGAGTCAGCATATCGCCCCCAACAACAATCCGGGTCCTCATTTCACCCACCTCGGAAGGATGGAAGGCTGAGTCAACCTTGAGCCGGTGAGATTTGAACCGCTGAACTGCTGAACTAGCAGTCAGCTGAAGTGGCCTGCAGTACTGCACCCTAACCACTGCGCCACCTCGGCTCTGCGCCACCTCGGCACTACCAACAATCGCTCACTCCTCCACAGAGAACCTGCCTCATTGATGAGCTGGTTCACTGTGTGACCTGGAGGAGGACTAGGTAGACCACCTCAGAGCTCTACCCAGGTGGCTTCCACCTCAATCGGCCAGGTGTGCTGCTACAAACGCCTGTTTGGAATGGGCGTGATTCCCGCCACAGCCCACATAGAGCCCTCTCTATGAGCACCCACGCCATCTCCAGCTGCTTTTCTGGTGTGCACTGGCCACCTGGTCTTCGTGTTTCCGGCACTCTGGCACACGCAAAGACCAACTGGATGTCACACATGCTGGAAACCCAAAAACCAGCTGGCCAGTCTTCAGGTTTCCAGCACGCATGCGCGCCGATTCCAGTTTCAGTACAAAATCTAAGCAGAATAATGGAAGAGAGAAAGACCTGGAGTGACATCCAAATTACATCTCTGTTCTGTCCCCCCTTCACGGCTCTTAACAAAAGACAGGCAAACAAAATGAAAGGGACTTCTCTTTATCAGTTCTCAGTTCAAACTGGCTTCGAGCCCAAAAATAAACTAATTAAAGTCTCTGCCAGAAGATAACGGACTGAAACACAAATCTTTCTTACTTCAATACACGGTGAATCAAACGAAAGCAAAGCCCTTCTTCCAAAGTCTCTACAAATCAGGGTTACAGAAGTCAACCACTTTTCCAAGTGTACAGCAAAGAAACCACGATCAAGGATCAAGGAACGCATGAAGGAACGTTGACTCCTGCGACTAGGGCGTGGCAGCATCCATCCTTTTATCTCCAAACTTGCCTCTAACAAGCCCCAGCTGCATAATGAATCTTGTATCCCGAAAAGATTCACAGCAGACATCTGCTGAGTCACAACACATCTCTATCAAGGTACATTTTTATATGGACTCAGAAAAAAATATTCAGTTATTTATTTAAATTGGATTTTAATTGACGCACCAATGCTTTATGAAGAAATAATCACATAAGTGTGGTCCCTATTTTCTGCATTCTAAATCTCAAGTACCGAATCAAACCTGTGTCCATCCTTGTGAAGTACACATCACACAGATTAGGCCTCCTCCGAGTTCCATCTGCCAGTCAGTGTCGACTGGCAACTACGCGGAGGAGAGCCTTTTCAGTAGTAGCTCCGACCCTCTGGAACGATCTCCCCATGGAGATTCGTACCCTCACCACCCTCCAGACCTTCCGCACAGCCCTCAAGACCTGGCTATCCCATCAGGCCTGGGGATAAAGATTGTAATCTGCCCCCACCCGAATGATGAATGTTGTGTTTTATTCTTACTTGCACTGTTTTATGTTTATTGTTTTATTGTCTTGTATCCCCTTCCCTATAAATTGTAAGCCGCCCTGAGTCCCCTCAGGGAAAAGGGCGGCCTATAAATAATAATAAACTCAAACTCAAACTCAAACTCAAACATCCTTCGGGAAGAAGATAACAGGAAAGCATCTTAGACTGAGAATTCAGGAAGCTGGTTTTGCTACTGGTTTGTCATTTAGGATGCTCAGCTTTTCTTTTTAGTGAAGAATAGCATGGTGTGAAAAAGATTATCTGCATGTGTTGCATGAATCATGGCCACCTTTTAGCAATCTGCTTAGCAGCCTTTAGTGGGATAATTTCCAGGAACCTAGGGGAACTCTTACTCAATTGTCCTAACATCCAAAAGTGCACAAATATGCAACTTTCAGTGTATGGGTATAACAGTTGAGCAGTCAACGTTGATTTTTCATGAATGGATTTGAAAATTAATAAGTAATAAAATGAAGAACCTTTCCATTGATTTCTTTTAAAAGATAAAACTAGTACAAATAATCTATCTGAAGAACAATAACAACAGCACAGCTGCACCCTCCGTTATATTGCACTACGTGAGATGTTTTTATCTTCTGCAGTATGTCTTCACAATATATATAGTGCAACGTATATCACCTTTTAATCATTTTTAATATTGCTTCACATTACCTGTCAGTTACATGTTTCTTACAAAATAGCTTTGAATGCCTAATAGATATGCACATATGTTTCCTTCTCTCTCTTTTTCTCTCTTCACTAAAAAAAGTGTCAGCAAATCTATATCAACCAGCCAAAAGGACCATTGTTAGTATTTGTATCATGAAAGAGCTCCTTGTAAAAACAAAAAAGGAGAAATTTTTATCCCGTGCTAATTTTTTTTTTTTTTTTTTTTTTAAAGGATTTTACATTTGACAAGACTAAATATACACTTAAGCTGCTAATAAAGACAAATCCCGTGGGAGAAGAAACTCATTTCAGGCAATCTCAGAAGTTTTTTTGTTTCCAAATCAAAAGCGAAAATGCTTAGCTTATGTGTAATTTTAAAAGCTTCAATAGAAGAAGCACGGTAATGGCTTTGCACTTTTAAAAACCTCTCATAAAATGGCTTCATTCAAATTATATACATTTTTAACATGCAGACCTAGTGGTTGCCAGCATGGTGATAGATACATAATGCACTTTTGTATCCTTGATCGGCAGAGAGTGGGGGGAAAGAAAGAACATTTGGCTCACAGATTAGCGAGTGGGGACTCAAGGAAGTACCACAAGGGGGCAGCCCAAAAGAAAGCTGAATGCAAACTAATTTCTTTTTTTCTTTTTTTTTTTAAAATATACTTTCAATTTTATTTGCAGCATACATTTAGACCCTGGATGGATACAGCATCACTCGGATCCGGTGTCCAATGGCTTTGGCGGGCAAGTTGGAGTGGAATTTGGCTCGCACCATGCCGCTGTTCCCGTGGGCACGGGTCACCTTCCCCCAGATGACTCTGGTCCGATTGGGCTTCCCCCCCGGGAGTCACCGTGCTGTTTTTGGCTTTGTAGACGTAGGCGCATTTTTTGCCCAAGTAGAATTCGGTCTCATTGCAGGAGTAGACGCCTTCCACTTTCAGCAGGGCAGTGTGCTCCCTCTGGTTTCGGAGGCCTCGCTTGTAGCCAGCAAAAGTGGCCTTGCACCACAACCTGCCCGTCATTTTGTTGCCTTAGAAGTCCCGTTTCCAACAGGCCTCTGCAAGCAGCGGCCCAAAATGGCGGCGGCGAGAAAGAAAAGCAATGCAAACTAATTTCAATAAGATTCAAAAAGCATGGGGCTTCTTGTAAGTAAGAGCAGGATAATATATTAAATGAAACACTTCAAAAAAATTCTCTCCAGGTTAGATTTTCGTTCTGGTAGAGATAATGATGGAAGTCACCACAAATAGGAGGGGGTGGGTGGGTGGAGTAAAAGTTAGCTCTAGTCCAGGTGCCGGATCCGGCCTGTGGGGTGCTTAGATCTGGTCCGCAGGGCTGCCCTGGAAACAGTGAAGGACCAGCCCGTGGTGCCTCTGCCAGTGAAGGAGCTCGGGAGGGCCACGTGTAGTTTCACTGTCAAAGGGTTGCAGGAGGTCATTGCAGCCAAAAATGGAGCTCGCAAGGGCCCAGGCAGCTTCCTGAGATCAGGGCCGGATTTAGATGAAAAGAGGCCCTAGGCTATTCCACTTATGAGGCCCTTTCACCTCCCATTTTTAAGTTTGTAAATTACATGAGAGACAATAAAATACATCATTACTGTGATATATATATCAATATATATC
The DNA here is from genome assembly GCF_009769535.1 of Thamnophis elegans. Taxonomy (NCBI): domain Eukaryota; kingdom Metazoa; phylum Chordata; class Lepidosauria; order Squamata; family Natricidae; genus Thamnophis; species Thamnophis elegans. Next base: position 14,273,612 of record NC_045545.1, on the reverse strand, counting down.
AATATATATAGCTGGCCTCCCGACGGAGGGCGGTTCTGCTCTGCGGCAAAGGCAGCGAGGCCAGCCGCCTCCCCTGCTGCGCTCAGATACCCGGCTCGGCCCCCTCGCCTTCACCTGCCTGGCTGCTGGTGGGCTCCGCGTCGATGGGGCGGCTACTGGGAGCGGCCGTGCCTCTTGCCCGACCGCCAGTGCCGGGAACGTGGGCGGGCTCCCCAACTGCTGCAGTGCTGGAACGATCTTAACCAATACATCTTTATGTTTGTTTATTAGTCATATGCGTAGAATTTCTCCTTATTTTCGGTTCAGTGTTTTAGTGTTCACTGTTTTTAGAATAGTGTAATTTTAATTTTGCTAACAATTTGAATGTAGGCCCCTCTTGATCTTGAGGCCCTAGGCTGAAGCCTAGTTAGCCTATAGGAAAATCCGGCCCTGCCTGAGATCCATTTTCACTGGCAGAGAGTTTCAGGAGACGGTCACAGAGCAAAAACAGAGCTCACAAGTGCCACGGGTGGCTCTCTTGAGCTCCGTTTTCATTGGCAGAGGGTTGCAGGAGGCCATGGCAGCCAAAAACAGAGCTCGGGAGCCCGTTTTCACTGGCAGAGCACTTGGGCCACCACAGGCACCCTTGACACAAGTAACGTTGAATTGGCCACGCCCACCCCAGCCACGCCCACCCCAGCCACGCCCACCCTGGCCCCACAATGCTAATGCAGCCCTCAATGGAATGGAGTTTGACACCCCTGTTCTAGTAGAATACCTGGTGGTTTTATGGGGATATTATGAAGCAACAATATTGATGTGAATTGGTCTTTGCTTCTTCCACAACTGATTCTCAGATTTGACAACTTGAAGATGTGTGGACTTCAATTCCCAGAATTCTGCAGTCAGCTATGCCAAATTTGAAAAACATCATTCCCAAGCGTATTTTTTTCTTTCTTCCTGTATATGTGGGTGATTTCCTTTATATAAGTACTAATTGGACCCAACCCTCCTCAAACTTTTGAGATCAAATAATATTAGCTACATACTTTGTATATAAAGATTACATATATAAAATGATTATATCTAGATTGCAAACACCCAAATCTGAGAATGAATTAAGATAACTACCCCCTACATTAGGGAGTAATATGTTTGAATAGTTTATATCCCCCATTTATTAAGAAGTAAAACAATCATGCTAATAATTTGCTTATTAAGTATGTTGAATCTAAAAATTGTACATTAAATGTTAAGTTATGGTCAGGGACCATTTTTGCTGAAAATGGAAAAATGTGAACTGGTAATTTCTGAATTTGACAATTAACAATTAACACAATTAAGATTTTTGGGGACTGAAATGATCATTTAATATTAAGCAGGGAGAGGGATAATGAGTTTGTTGCCAACTGCTGTTGAGAAATGCAGAAGTTACTTTATTAACTATCCTCCTTTTTTTCTTTCTTTGTTCTTTCATGCACGTTTTCTTCTCCTTTTCTTTAATTATTTCTATATCTGTCTTTTAGCTATGTAAAAACCTTTGATTAAAAAAAGGGCCATGGAAGTCAATTTATTTAGCATTTAACATAGGTCACTTGACATAACTCATTCTATTATGCAGTGGAAAGAAGCAGAGTCACTACTGTTGAGAAATAAGTTCCATAAAACTATTCCTGTATGGACCAGGAGTAGAAGGCATCTGAATTATTTCCATAAGATTCAAAAAGCATAAGGCTTCTTGTAAGTAAGAGCAATGAAACATTTTAAATTAAATAAAAGACTTTTTAAAAAAATTGCTTTTCTCTCCAGGTTAGATTTTTGTTTAGGTAGAGATAATGATGGAAGTCATCCAAAAACAGGACCAGGAGTAGAAGGCAACAGACGAAATTGTTCCGTCATCTCAAAAGACCAACAATTATGGACTCCTCTTCATCTTGAATAGTTTCTATTCCAACTGGTAGGCATTATTATTTTTCAACTAACTACTAATGTTTAAGTTTGTTTTTCTTCTTCCTTTCAACTGAACCTATTTACTTTTGCATCCTGTTCATATGTTGTTTTGGGATTATAACACCAAAAAATGTGCATTACCCATCAGCGGTGTACTGCTCTGAAGTCTGCTACCTGTTCGATGAGTTTGTTACCGAGTGCCAGAGGTGGGTTCCTACCAGTTCGCACCAGTTCGGTAGAACCGGTTCATCAAACCTACCGAACCGGTTAGAAGAAGTTCCACCAGAAAGCAGGCCACACCTACAGAAGAGGTTCCAAAAAATTTTGAAACCCACACATACACACACACACACACACACACACACACACACACAAAGACTCACACAGAGAGAGAAAGAGAAAGAGAAAGAAAGGAAGGAAGAAAGAAATAAAAAAAGAAAAAAAGAAAGAAAAAGTGAGAGAGAGATGAAAGAAAAAAATGAAAAAGGGACAGAGAGACAAAAGGAAGGAGAGAGAGAGAGAGAGAATACACATGGCAGGCAAGCCACTCCCACCAGGTCACATGGCCGGCAAGCCACTCCCACTAAGGAGGCCACACCCACAGAGTAGGTTCGAAAAAATTTTGAAACCCACCACTGCCGAGTGCGTGCTTTGCACATGCATGCCCACTTTGTGCACATGCACGCCTGAGGCACGCCCGCACAGCACTAAAAAAGAAACATTTTGAAGCCTTTCGAGTCTGCAAAGGTAAATAGAACAGAGGGGTGGGATCCACTGTGCCACATGATTTAGATTAGCTAGAAAGCAGGGAATCAGACAATTCTAGCTAATATCAATCACGCCTCACAGCTGATCGTCACCCAGCTGATCGTCAGAAATACTGGTTCGCCCGAACCGGTAGCATTTCACTCCTGTTACCCATCTTTATAAGTCTTACCATCTTATAATCTTTTACAGATGAAGATGGAGATAAAATAATTAAACCTTAATGTTTTGTTTTGTAAGTACATTAATTAAATATTCTTCCACATTTAGTTTATGATTGCCATGAAACACAATGAAATGGCACAGATATTCCTACCTATATGAATTCTTTTTGTATTTAAACAAAAGCATTAAAATATAGGTTTGACAGTTTCAGGTGCTGCATGTCTGAATTAATACAAATTATGAAAAATGTCAAATGATTACAGCCCACAGAATATACAGAGCTTTTACATATTTATGGGAACAGGTAAAAGAGATGGTTTAAAATATTTAAAATCAACCTATTGCATATGCATAATAAGTAAGTATCTCTGCACCATACTTCAGAAGGTTGGGATTAAATACAGGACTTGTGATAAATTATGCATTTATTTTAAGAGGGTCAGAAGAAGAGCAAGAAATTGTAGTTATAGTTTACTTGCTATATTTGGTTAAACCATCACCGCTTATAATAGAGATATCATGCCAGGCCCTACAGAAATTCCCAAAAGTGTTTCTACTCATGAATCTAGCTACAATGGAAATCAAAGGCATTTTTTTCCCTGAGAAATGTGTGTAAATGCACAAACCTTTAGCATCCATTAAGGAACTGAGCTCACACATTGGCTATGACATCTATATTAGTTAACATCTATATATGAGTGACAGATCTAAGGCCACGGTGATCAAATGCTGAATATGTGGATAAGAGAATATGCACCAAATCTCATAATCTATGGGACAAGATTGGAACATTACAAAAATCTAATTCTGCTTCTCTTTTCCTTGGATTAAAAGTAGAAGTCATAGAACTCAAATATTAACTCATAAATCTAATACCTTCATCAGTCTTCTTCCACCTTATTTGAATGTATCAGTTGTTTTATCCTATATTGGTATTTGATATTACCTTAACCTATGTTATCAATATAAATTAACTAACTAATAAATCTAATAAATCTAAAGCTTAACATTCTAAACTAACTATACTAAATTCCACTTTGTTCACTGCAGTTTTAGTAATATTATTTATTTATTCCATATCTTGTATCTCTCCCAAAATATGGCATTCAAAATGAGTTAACGATATAAAAATAAAAAATGAAATCATAAATCAATTAATTAAAAATACAGTTAAAGTATAGAACATGGAATAATAGAATTGGGAGGGTCCTTGAAGGTCTTCTTCTATAATTAAACATTTGTTTTAAAAGCCGTGAAAAGAAAGAAATAACAAACTAGTTGTAGGAGAGGAGCAGGTTAAATGTGTCAGTTTAGAATCTTTGCACTCCCATAGGAGACCCAGTCCAGTCCCCTGTGAATTTCCATTGACTCTTATCTGACACCAATTAATTAGTTGACCAGATTCTTGTGTATAAGTGGCAATAATAAACTCTTCAGTGTTTTGAATTCTGCAGGTATTCTGATTCTTGGTGCCTGATACTAGTAAACCAGTATATAACCTGTTGTGGCCCTGCAGGAGCCGTTAGAGCTGTCGCCAGACTCCGACAGCAAGGGGGCTGATGAGTCGGCCTTGGAGGAGGTGGAGGACCATGGACAGGGTGTCGACGCCAAGCAGGGCGAGGAGAGACTGGTTGGCCACCAGGTGGCAGCAAAGCATTGGATCAAAGGGAATGTTCCTGAAAGCATTTGGGAGTTGTATCAGGATGCATGCAGGCTTAGGTCTACTCAGCGTAAAGGACAAAGGAGGAACTACAGGAGATGATTGCGAGCAGCTGTTGCTCATTGGGATCTTCGCCTGAGTATAAAGAGACTGCTGGTGCCATGCCCTGGTTGCAGAAGTCAACGTTCCATTCCTGTTCTAGTGATGATTGTTCTTGTTCGCGTTCACACCTCGAGAGAAGCCAACTTGGATAAGTGGTTTTGAGATAAGAGAAGCCGAGTTTGCATTTTGTTATGAGTTATAGGACTTTTGCCAGAGCTATTATTTTTGTTTATCTTGGGCTCGCAGCCATCAAGAGCTGGGACTGATTAAAAGAAACCTTTTGAGTTACGTGGCTTTTGGCTTTCATTCCTGGATGGAGAAGGAGGGGTTAGAACAATAACCCATCTCAAAATCACAACACAGGTAAGATCCAATATATATTTTTTAATCTTTCTGGCAAAGGACGCATAATAGTGCTAACCAGTTCTTCCATGTGAGGGAATTCCAGAACCTGGAAAGGAGATTACAGTCTTTTAGGCTGCCCAACCTCAGAATATACAATTTATACAAAAATTAGGGAGATTCTGGCCTTAACACTTTCTCAGGTAATAATTCAGATTCATGCTCAAATTTATTTTACATTGTCTTGGCTGCAGCTCCTCCTCCTGTTCCTCAAGATTATTTCTTCTGCCCTTTACATCCTGCTAATTGATACAGTTGTCATTGTGACCTCCTGACTTTGCCTCCTGGCTTATCCGACTTGCATTTTATACTGTATCATCTATTAAAAACAGCATTTTTCTGAATTAAGACTTCGCACTTAGACCTATGACAGATGCAAAAAGACATCAAATTAAGAAACGAGGACAATAATTAATGTTCTCTGCTGACATAAATTCTTGAAACAATGACATCTGGATAAGTTGCTAGTTGTGGCCTCCTTCCTCCTCTGTCATCTGACACAGCTTTTCTAGTACGTTCCTGATAACTCTGGTAGGAATAGCACTATTCAAAGTTGCCAATTCACTCCCTGTTGCTTCTGACACAATGCTACATGGGGTGTAAATGAGCATGTACTCTAGAAAATGACTAATAACATCTCAATACAATATAAGTAGCAGTACATGGATATGACTATTAAGCAGTCCGGTGGTGTCATAGCCAGTTTTGATAAGTTTGAGAGACTAATCTTCACACTCAGATACTAGTTCTGTTCAAGACCTTTGGAATGGGCAGGAATGCATACTAAGCTCTTCATGTTTCTATGCTTTTGCCCTAGGTTCAATTCAGTAGCTACTTCTGGCCATCTCTACATCCATGTGCCTGCACATGTATTTTGCTTCATGTTTTTCCCCAGCTGATTAGTTACTCCCAAAAGAACATTTGCCAAATCCCTGATGGTTTTAAGGCACATTCCCTCGTTTTATCTTTTATCCTTTGTATATAATTATATCAAGAACATTTCCCTCCACGGCAGAGGTGGGTTCCTACCAGTTCACACATATTTGGTAGAACTGGTTCGTCAAATCTACCGAACCGGTTAGAAGAGGTTCCACCAGTGGACCCGGAAAGCAGGCCACACCTACAGAAGAGGTTCCAAAAATTTTTGAAACCCACCACTGGACCTTGGATATGATTATTCTACACTATCATGCTCATATTTATAAAACTCAGTGCCTCTGTGAAAGGTAAGGATGACTACTGCGTTTGTGGTGCAATCAGAACATTGTGTGTGTTGAAGTTGTTTTTAACGCAAACCAAAGATGCCTTTTAAAAAACAAGTTTACATCATATTCTTATGCATGCCAGTGCTGGGTGTGAGGTAATTTATGGTGGTTCTGACAAGTGTCATCGGCATTTTCATATCTGGTCACATGGGCGGCAAGCCACTCCCATCCGGTCACATGGGCAGCAAGCCACTCCTACAAAGGAGGCCACACCCACAGAGTAGGTTCAAACAATTTTTGAAACCCACCACTACCCCACGGTCTTATATTTTTGTAAAGTTGGAGGATTTTACTACATCTCGGAACCTGTGCACTTCTAGAGTTTCCCACCACCAGCATGGGTAAAGCATTTGGCCTGGGATTTAGGCTTCCAATGATAACTGAAAATGTTAACTCTACTACTTAGACATCCCAAAGTATGAAAATCATGGTAAATAGGAAGAACAGTTCTCACTGCTCCCAATAGAGTAGGAGAGGGAGAAATGGTCAGCATAATATTATTATAAAAAGAGTGTTATTCAGGTAGTTACTGTACTTCATTTCTATCTTAAAAGTAGAACATTATTTGTGACAACGCACCCACTTTGGCTCTCTTAGTTTGATCACATTGATGAAAGGATAAGTAATCAATCTCCCACTAAGACAGTGAGTAGCATTGGCCATAACTCATTACTCCATCAAAGGATTTGGCATTTCAATCGATGGGAAATGATGTGTGATCATTCTAATTTATTATACATCATTTCCCATCAATCGGTGTGCTGAAGCCTTGACATAATAAGTAGTTACAGACGTTGTCAATCATTCTTGGCTAGATATCACTGAATGTTGCCATTATGTATACCCATGACTTTTCATCCAAACTATAAGCTTCCCTCCAAAGTCTTTCATGGAATGGAAAGTGAGAGCAATTATCATAAAACGTTATGCAGACAAAAACTAAAATTTTGGAATTCATAAACTGGATGAAAGATTCGTGACCCGTCAAAAGCGCGGACGACAAAAGCGCGATCGACAAAATCGCGCCTTTGACGTCATCACAGCGCGACGAAAAAGATCGAAAAATTCAAATAAAAATTAATAAAAATTAAATTAAAGCAAGCCAATTCACATAAAGGTAAGGGTTAGGTTTAGGGTTAGGGTTAGGGTTAGGGTTAGGTTAAGGGTTAGGGTTAGCTTTAGAGCGTTAGCGTTAGCGTTAGGGTTAGGTTAAGGGTTAGCGTTACGTTTTTCGTTACTTTAACGGTTAGGTTTAGGGTTAGGTTTAGGGTTAGGTTAAGGGTTAGGGTTAGGGTTAGGTTTAGGGTTAGATTTGGGGGGCTTAGGGTAAGGTTTTCGCTTTATTTTTACATTTTTCGAACTTTTTCGTCGCGCTGTGATGATATCACAGCGCGCTTTTGTCGAGCGCGATTTTGTCCTACGCGCTTTTGTGGTGGAACCGAAAGATTAGTAGAATGCATTAATAGATGCTAAAGTTTAATAGATAAAGACTCTAAAACTTAGAGCTATTATAGTTGAGGGAAGAACAGAGATGAATTGCGTATTCAGCTTCATACTCGCTTTATTCTAAACTGTGTCCTAGGTCATTTTTCTTTCTCAAATTCATTTATTCCAGAGGGGCTTTCAAAGCAAGAGATCTCCTCCCCTCCGCTATTATTTTACTGAAAGTATACTTTCTGTGGAATACTTTACTTTTTAACAGTGTCATTGCTCATTTTCTTTCCCCTAAGAAACAGAAAATGTATCTGCTTCCCCCCCTTTTTTTTTTTTTAAAAAAAGGAAAGAGTTCAGGAAATTTCCCGCCACAAGATTCAGTTAATCTGAATCATGGTATCTCTGCACCACACCCATGAAATATTTGATACTGCAATCCAAAATTACGCCTCTGCTATTAAAACCCTCAAGTGCCAGATAATGCAATCTGATAATGCTTTCTATTCTCAGAAGAGCCCTATGAAGTCTCGATTCTAAGCTGTGAATCATAAATGAGAAAATCTTCTTCAAGGATGCCTTCATTTTTCTTTACTGGACTAACCATACTAGGGCAGAGCAAAAATTTCCAGAAATTCTTGAAAAGTTTTGTAACTGTACTGCTGTCTTTCCTCTATCTTCTTTTCCTTGTGCTTAGTCAAAGGAACACAAGGTATTAAAAAGAGGCATGATTTTTCTATCAACTTTGGATTCCAACCATGTTTGTTATGGACCATCGATCGCAAGGAAGCCAACAGATTAATTCTTTAAAATGCAGCCCTCAATAGAAAAAAAAGGCAGCTGCTCCTTGTTTACTGAACATTTTACCTAAATGTTTCTAGAATATAGGACAAAATGAAGTATTTAAATAAACTACATCATTTCCATGAACATATTCAGGATAAATGGAAGGATTCTAAATATTCAGGATGAATGGAAGGATTCATTCAGGACAGTTTCTTCCATTTTTCTTCAGAGTGTTCACTGCCTTTTGTCCCATCTTGTTTTCACACAAATAGGAATCAGGAATAAGCAAAATAAAATTAATATTCACACCATAATATAATTGACCAAATTGTCCCATATTGCAGCTTATATGCACACACACACAAACACACACTCACTCACTCGCTATAAAAATGTATGCATACATACATATGAGCATATCACAGGAGATAACATTATAGGATAATATTCTTGGTATTAAAATATCTAGCTTTTACACAAATGTTTTATTGATATTAGAAGACATTTGGCAGCAGAAGGATACACATATACACACACACATGCACGGAGGATGTCAGCCTTTCTAGAGGAGCCAAATAGAAACTTAAAATCTACTAGAATGAGAATTAAGAAATAAAATATTCCTTAATAGACAATAAGGAATATGTTGATGATATGGTGAACTTTCCTTGGGGAACTTTTAAGAACTTGTAAAATAATTGCTTCAAAAAGTGTTTGTATTTGTCCTAAATATTTCAGGCATATTATGATAAGGAAAAGGGGAAAGGGGGAATTGTTTTTATATGATATATTGTAATTGGAAATTTTCTCTGTGGGAGCAGCACACATTTGCAACAAAATATAGCATTTTAAGTCACATTTGTACACAGTAGGGTATTTTGTGGGTATACTATGATACTGTATATAAAGTATATTCACTAACATTAAGAAAACGCAAAATAAGATTGCCCAGCTAAGTCATTTAAACATACTTTATACTTTATCAAGCTTACCTCATGGGTTAAGCAAAAAAGGGTTGTATTTATTTCATTTGGAATTGTCTTTAGAAATAAAATTAAATATATAAGCAAACGAAGGGATGACCACCACGTAAAAGTACAATGAGATCACAGATTAAGGAGAAAAGGACATTCCTCATAGTTAGTACATTGTGGGTAATAAGATGCTTAGAATAAAACAGCCAAAGAAGAAACTCACTGAAACAACATTTTGACCTGAGTCTTATCAGACAATAATGTCAAAGGAGTTATATCTATTGATCAGATATTTGAAGGCTTTGGTAAAATTCTTTTATTGGTATACTTGCTGAAAAAGTTTGCATGTTATGCATTCCTCAGATTTTATCAGTTCACTGTAGTTTGTAAGATTTCTTTTAGAGGCATCCTGTTATATGTTGTTGTTACATGGTTTTGCTACTGTATGTATTGATGAAAAGATCTTTATTCAATACTCCAGAAGAATATTGATTGAGGGTATGTATGAGCAAGACAAGAGAGAGAATGAGAATAAGCAAACAAAAAAAAGAGAACATAAGACTATTAACTGAGGGATATTTATGTATATGTGTTTCTGTCAAAAGACAGAGAGAGAGACAGAGAGAGACAGAGAGAGAAGGAGGGAGGAAACTGGCTAATGGCTTTAATAATTCTAGGATATGATATCTCAGATACTTTCTTTAGTCAGCCTAGCAACTTTCTAAATTCATTTAATCAAAAGCTTGATGATAAATTCAAAACTCAGTATGCTCTTCTAGGTAAATCTGGTACTTAATTGTAGTCACCATTATACCAGGCAGTAAATGAATGGCACAATCAGCCCAGAACATTTCCAAACATCAAGTACTCAGATTGGTAATTAAATATTATAATCTATGATGACATCATATTATATTGACTTTTAGATTATATATTCCTAAAAAAATACTCTTAGGCTCATCACAAAAAATGAACTTCACATCATACACTTATTCGTAGCGTACAATGTCATGAAGTTATACGTTTAGTATCAGATGGAGCAAAGTTGCACATTTTAGCTTTTTTTCATTGTGTTTGAAGAAGAAATTAAATTCAGGAATGGAAGTTGGAAGTCTCCTAGAGCCATATTTCTAGCATGCCCCTCCAAAAGCACCCAAAATTCAAAAAACATTATATCAGTCTGAAATTACATCTGTGAAATTTGACCGTTTTGTTATCAAAAGTTGATGGTATGACTTTGAGATGCTAGAAGACCACAAATGGTGTCTGGAGGCTACGTGCAGCTTATTATGCTGGTTGTTCTTCCATAATGCAGGTTCCCCACCCATAATGCCAACTATAGTGCAGTTCTTTTGCATCAACAATATCACTCAAATATCTAAGGGTATGTTCAGAGCCTGTGTGGGATCTTCAGCTTGGCCATCTGCAGAGTCCTAAGCTATCAAAGAAATAGTCCTCTCACTGTTTCATGTAGAATCTGTAAGTAAGAAACTACTTTAGCATGCTGAGAGATAAATTCTGTTCTGAGGTGAAGGGAATCCAGTTGCTGGAATTTTTGTAACCTTATTTCATTTCTTCCCATAAATTTTGTTAAAAGAAATGCTGGGAAATCCTGTTTTTGGTTGAAGTCAAATGTCAAGAGCTTGATAAATAAATGTTTGGTGAGAGAGGTATGGAAATGAAGGAATGATAACTAGACCTGCAGGGTACTTAAATCTGGCCTATGGGGCTGCCCTGAAAACAGCGAAGGATCATCCTGCGGTACCTCTGCAGGGGGTTGCAGGAGGCTGTCCCAGAGTTAGATTGCTCCTGGTTTGGCCCGGTTCAGCCGAACCAGTAGTGGAATTCAGGCCTGGGTCGCAGAACCGGCAGCAACCCAGGCCTGTCACACCCACCAAACTGGTTCCCTCGCCATCACTGGGGTGCCGCCATTTTGGTTTTTAGTGAGTGCATGTGCGCAGTTCACTGTAAACTGTTCTGTGCATGCGCAAAGAACAATTCACAATAAACAGCATGTGCATGCATTGCACGCAAGTTGCAAACTGGTAGTTAAACCAGCAGCAACCCATCTCCGGGCTGTCCTTCGAAAAACAGAGCTTGTGAGACCGTTTTGCTGGCAGAGCACTTGGGCCACCACAGGCACCCTGACATGAGTGACATCGAGCTGGCCACACCCACCCTAGCCCCCTGAAGTCAAACACAAACCTGATGCAGCCCTAAATGAAATCGAGTTTGACATCCCTGTTGTAGTACATCTGCATTTCAGGAATCTGCAGGGCTGGAAATGTATCTTTGGATATGAAAACTTAGTAAAAGAATACTTTAGGTCAAATTACCTTTTGGGTCAAACTATGTTTAAGAAGAAGAAAGCCAAGATAAGAAGAACTGACATGAATGTAGAAAGTCAACAGAGGATAGCACATGTTTGTGTTTATTGCAAAGTAAGTCTCTTCAGCGTAAATCAAGAGATTGGATTTGGTGCAATGAGATCCCATCTCTCAGGGGGGGAAATCAATTTCCTTGAAACCAGGTTTGCTGATTTGAAGGTGCTTAGAGAGCCATGTGTTGTGGCTCGGCAGGAGCCTTTGGAGCTGCTATCAGACTCTGATAGGGCGAGGGGCCCTATGAGTCAGGCCTGGAGGAGGCAGAAGGCCCTGGACAGGGTTCTGACTCCGAGCAGGGCTCAGAGAGACTAATTGGTCCCCAGGTAATGATTGAGCCTTGGATCAGTGGGGAGGAGACAAGAGAGGCTGACACAGAAACCTCCTGTGAGTTGTTTCGGGATGCACGCAGGAGAAGGGCTGACCGACGTAAGGAACAATTGAGGACTCACGGGAGATGATAACGAGCTGCTGTTGCTGTTAGATCTCCTCCTGTGGATAAAAGAGACTGATGGTGCCACGCCCTGGTTGCAGAAGTCAACGTTCCGTTTCTGTTCTAGTCAACGTTCTCCGCGTGCAACCATCGAGAAAAGCACTTGGATAAGTGACTTGATTTATATAATCCTGTTTTGTAGCAGTTTATGAGTGATGACTTTTGCCAGAGCATTTATCTGTGTTTATTTTGGGGCTCACAGCCAGCAAGAGCCGGGGCTGATAAAAACATTCCTTTGAATGTTCTGTTTGGCTTTCATTTCTGAATGGACAAGGTGGGGGTCAGAACAGCAAGGTACCTGGGTTAATAACTTCCATGCTATTCTCAGGCTTGATGAAGAATTTGGGAAAAGAAGAAAACACGTTGAGGATAAGAGAGACTCAGTCTGTGGCTATAATGGTCTGTAAAAATATTTTAGAGTGAGGAGAAGGAGCTGCACACTAGCCAAGATAGCTTAGCCACAAAAGAAATACGGGTATGGCAAATGTCTCAGAGGGGACCCTCCCTAGTTTCTTGGATTATAAAGGCAAGGCAAGTAGAACTAATGTTATTTTAGAACAGCACTAAACCCATGTGTTCTTCTTGTTTTAAAAAGCGGTTTAATGCTCTTTTAAAAGAGGCTAAACCCATCTTTATATCCTTAACCCTGAAAGTATTATAAAAATCACATGTCAAGCATTATTCAGTCAAATATCTGTGTGGCACAGAGGTGGGTTGCTAATTTTTTTTACTACCAGTTTGGGTGCGCTTCTGCATGTGCGCATGCGATGCTTTTGCGCATGCACAGAAGCATCCGGGTGGATGAGCCGCTACTACCGGTTCGGCTGATCCGGGCTGAACCAACAGCAATCCATCTCTGGTGTGGCATCCCAGTCAAAGCAGATCTGAAGATGGGGGATGACATGCTTAGAGAGCCTAAAGTGGCTAACTGGAGCAGAGCAGATCACAACCCTCGTGCAACAATTAAATGGTTGGCAAAACATGCCAGCTCATATCTGCATGTTAAAAAAAAACATGTAGACTAAGGTGTAAAAAACTATTTTAAAACCAGAAGAGTATTTAAATTGCCCCAATGTGATGAGTACATGGCATGAAAAAAAGAGGAAATGATGAAACATGTTTATGAGTAGCTAATAGCAAAGGTCATGGTGGCTCAGTGGCTAAGACTCTGAGCTTGTCAATCAGAAAGGTTGGCAGTTTGGTGATTCGAATCCTTAGCACCGTGTAACGGACTGAGCTCCCAATACTTATCCCAGTTTTTAGCAATAGCAAGAGCAGTTAGACTTATATACCGCTTCATAGGGCTTTCAGCCCTCTCTAAGCGGTTTACAGAGTCAGCATATTGCCCCCAACAACAATCCGGGTCCTCATTTTACCCACCTCGGAAGGATGGAAGGCTGAGTCAACCCTGAGCTGGTGAGATTTGAACAGCCGAACTGCTGAACTGCAGTCAGCTGAAGTATCCTGCAGTGCTGCTTTTAACCACTGCGCCACCTCGGCTCATTTTACCAACCTAGCAGTCCAAAAGCACATACAAAAAGGAAGTAGAAAAATAGGAACCACCTTTGGTGGGAAGGTAACAGCATTCTGTGAGCCTTCAGCATTCAGTCATGCCAGCCACATGACCATGGAGACGTCTTCGGACAGCACTGGCTCTTTGGCTTTGAAACGGAGATGAGCACTGTCTCTAGAATTGGGAACAACTAACACATAGGTGCCAGGGGAACCTTGACCTTTATCTTAAAAGCCAAGGAGGAGGAGAAGGAGGAATCCAAAACCTGGATGCCTTCATGTGCAATGCATGACAATGAGATCTGGTCTCTGGATTCCTAAAATGCCTTATTGTCAGACCTGCCACTTTACACCTGTGCTTCATATTCACTGGTCCGCCATGAACTCTGAGGCAGAGAGCTAGATGGAAGTGGGGGAAAGTTCATTGCTCACCATATTTTCTAGAGACACAACTTCAGACAGCCAGGAATGGCATGCAGTTGCATATTGGCCAGCCCACATTTGAAGAGACCATTCCCAAAACATTTCATTTGAATTTGATTGGACAATGAGAGACCATCAGTGGGAAGTGACTTGAGGTGGGGAGTTAATCCTAGGGATTTTGGCACGCAAATTTCAGTTTTGGATTTGTTTCGCTGTATTTCACTTTAGTAAACTATACCTTTCTCAACAAATGGAGTCAAGGATCATTCTTGCTTAAAGGACCAAGTTGAGGCAGGACTGACACTTACAACTGGTTTTAAAACTAACCATAGGCAAGACAGCACTAGATTTAATGTATGGTTATTGGGATCTAGTGTGAAATATATTCATTGAGAAACCAATAGGAAACAGAGAACATAATGCTCTTATATTTAGCATATAGATAAGCAGGAAACTGTCAGGTGAGTTCAGCAGTCATATATTACTATAAAGGAGAAAATTATCCAAAAATGAGGGCATTGATAAAAAGAAAAGAGGTAAAATCTTTTCACAAATTCTGGAGATTATTCAGAATCACAATAAGTAAGGTTTCACTGTGATGTCACCTATGATGAAAGAAGAGATTAATCAAGACCAAGAAAAGGCATGACTATCTGGTAATATCTACCATGTTTCCCTGAAATTAAGACCTGCGTGGATAATAACTCCTATCGGCTTTTGAGCACATGCGCTAAAATAAGCTCTCCCCCGAAAATAAGCCCTCCCCCAAATATTGCAACACATCAGCAGCCATGAGGTGACCATGCTCACCGCCTCCTGTACTTCAAAAATAATAAGACCTCCCCGAAAATAAGGCCAAGTGCTTGTTTCGGGGGTCAGGGAAACACAGTAAGAATTATAAAAGCTAAAAAGGTTTCTTCTGAAAAACAAAAAGCCCATCCTAATGCACAAATTCTGACAGATGAAGTAGTAAGGTAATAATAATAAGGAATGGAAGAAAAAAAATTAAGAAACCCAACACAAACGCTAACTATGAGAATTTTCTTAAATCTATTTAAAGCAGAAAACAAGCCGAGATATCACTTGGACTGTTAAACAATTAATGGATGTTCAAGAAAGAATAATAATGACAATGACAAAAAATAATAATAACAATACCTAGTAAGAGAGCCTGTATGTCTCTATGATCCCAGGAGTTACGTTAGTGGTAACATAGTTATGGCAAGTTTATCGGATAGGTGTTGGTAGGGATGGAAGATGAACCATGGTGCAAGCCTGTTTTCAATTATGAACATGTGACAGCTGAATCCTGAACCACAATCTTTTTTCACCCAGCTGATAACTGGTTCAGAATTGCATCAACAAGGATTGTTTGATACAATGGTTCCAGGGCATCTGTCAATAACTCGCCTACAGGGCTTCAGGTAGTCCTTCTAGGCAACCAGGATGATCAGCAGTAAAGTAACTAGAAAATTAGTTCATATTTCTTCAGCAGAACATAAGAAATGTTCCACTGAAGAAAAATCAAGCAATTTTGAAATGTTTTTTTGGATCAAATCCTAAAATTATTTCAAAAGAGAATGCTCCATATTTAGAAATATAAATATTCACACTCAGAAACTGATGAGCAGTGATTAGCAAAGATTTATCCTTAGAAGAAAAGTTTTTATGGATAATGAATAAGGTGACCAGACATCCCGCTTTTGGCGTGACACCCCCGCTTTTTGATGCATTTTCCCGCGTCCCGCCCGCTTTTTTAAAAGGCACGCTTTTTTTGGCGCTGGCAGCTCCCGCCCATCAGCTGCTGGGCTGGCTCATCGTTCTGTTCTATGCTACCTACAAATTTAAGCCAGCCCAGCCTGCCGCTCACTGATTTGATTGGCTGGACTCCAGCCAATCAGTGAGCTGGCCAACCAGCTCACTGATTGGCTGGACTCCTTAGCTGAGGACGCATGGGCGAGTCTCCATTTTATTTTGTCTTTCTTGTTGGGGTTGCAGCTGCGCTTACTGGTGGTGAGTAAAATAAATCATGTTTTGTAAAAAAATTTACTCGGGAGTAAATTTTACTTACTCCCGAGTAAAAATTTTACTAGGGAGTAAAATTTACTCCCGAGTAAAAATTTTACTCGGGAGTAAAAATTGGCTGCCGGTCGTGCAGAGAACTTCCACGTGGTTCCATCCAGACTTGCCGCCCGTGCTGGCTGTGAACTCCGCAAAGCCAAAGGGGGAGAAGGCAGGGGGCTGTCTCCTCCTCCCAGCCCAGCAAACAGTCCGTTTTTTCAGCTGTGCAGACAACTTCCACGTGGCTCTCGCAGCCCGGCAGAAGCATTTTTTCGGGGGAGGGCTCTGCCTTAAGCAAGAATTGCATTAAAGACCAGAGCAACAGGTATTTCCTTATTTGCCTGGAGACAAATAATTCCTAGGGATACTTGCCATGTTCTTTCATCACCATGACGATCTTATTTTTTTGAGCTAAATGTATTTTTCCAGTTTGAATTGGGCATAATCTTTTTTATTGATCCACTGTCAGGAAGAGGGATTATAATTTAAAACAGATGATTTCAGTGGCATCTTTTTTATTAATTTAAATTTCTTTCCGTTCTCCATACCCATCTTCTTGTATCAAATAATAGCTATGGATTCATTGGTATTAAGTGTATATGTTTGAAGCAGTGCAGGAAATCTTGAAAACTTATGAATTTCTCTCCCCTCTGTGGCATTAGGCCTTAGTATCTGATTTGCTATATAACTTAGCAGTAGTTATTAGCACTCTTGGTGAATGATTCCCTTTTCTCAATTATCTTGAACAATAGTTTGCAATATTTTCATATCTTGCATCCAGCTTTTTAAATTTATTATTAAATAATTTGTATTCTATCAGGGGCTTTCAGCAGTTTACAGCAACAAAAATGCCAAATAAAATTATATTATTATAAAATCATTGTAACAATTCCACAAAAACAATAAAAAGAAAATCCAGTGATAAAACCATATTAAATCCCAATGGCTCTAGAAGACAGAATAATTTGTACAGCCTTCCTGAATGGACAGCAGGTTAGGGCTCCCTGCTCTGGAGGAGGTTTCCAAAGGATGGGCACCAGCTGAAACCTTCCTCCTGAGAAAGCCCTACCTTTGTCATGAATGGGATTACAGGGCCTCCCCAGAAGATATTTAAAGCTCTGGTAAGATAGCTTTGAGGGGGGTGGTCTTTAAATATTTGGACTTTAAGCTGATTTTGGAACATCTGTAAATTTGAAAGCACAAAAAATGCTATTGGCTTGTTTCCAGATGAGTCATTTACTGTAAGGAGTATAGGCTCAATGTATTTTAAAATAATATTTTATTTATTGTGCATATGATTTTTTAAAATAGTGGTATTCTGTGTTGATTCTTTTTTTAAATTGTCTTAGACTATTTAAAAAAAGATTCTATCCAAAATAAATTGAAACAAGCCATTTTTAAAATTTCTATGCACAATACTTTGAAATGGACTCAGGAGTCATGATTGACACTGAGTGAATTTGCACTTTTAATAATCAGGAAGATACAATGGCATTGAAAAAAGTGACTGATGACCATTTTTCACACTTAGCGACCATTTTCACACTTAGCGATGGTTGTGGCATCCTCATGGTTACGCGATCAAAATGTTGATGTTTGGCAACGGATTCGTATTTCTGATGATAGTTTGAAATGGTGACAGTATAAATTATTGCTGGTGTAATACTTAACAATGGTTTTTAAGGATTTCTTTTATTTATAGAATACCTTTTTATTATTTTGGGGGGATTTTTACTTTTAAATTGTTTATAAAATGTATTTACTACAAGAAATGTTCCTTTTTGCAAATGTGATCTTTGCAAATCTTTGTGATGCAATATGTTCAGACCAGGTTTATGTGTCTCAAAGTGGCTGCTATTCTATGGGCAGGCCAGGTTGGTGCAAGGCAGCTTTGCCAGATTTGGTGTGTTTCACCCTCATTGAATTTTATATCGTATAAAGAATGGAAGGAGGAAGGAAGAGAAAAAAGGAGGAAGGGAGTGAGTGAGGAAAGAAGAGGATGGAAGGAGGGAGGAAGGAAGGAAGAGAGGGAAAGAGCAGAAGACAGATAAGGTGAAGGTAGATAAGCAAGAGGAATGAAGGAAGAAGTGAGGAGTCTCGAGGAGGGGGAAAACATTTAGTGACCAAAGTTACAATGGCATTGAAAAAAGTGACTGATGACCATTTTTCACACTTAGCGACCGTTGAGACCATTTTTCACACTTAGCGACCGCTGTGACCATTTTTCACACTTAGCGACCGTTGCAGCATCCTCATGGTCACGTGATCAAAATTTTGTTTGGCAACAGATTCGTATTTATGCTGGTTTCAGTGTCCTGGGGTGACCTTTTGACAAAAAAATTTTTTTTTAATCAAGCCCCCCCCCCCCCCCCGTCAAGGGTGTCCCTCTTTTCCAATCTGAAAATCTGGTCACCTTAATAATGAATTGCAAGAATGGGAAAAAATAGCTGAGAATGCTAATAATATTGATAACCCCAACAGAAATGAAAATCATAAAACAAATGAAAATTTGTAAAGCAACATCAAATTTAATTAACTTCAAGACAGATAAGAGTGATGAAATGGTGAAAACAATGAGCAAAAGAAGCTCTTTGGCAAATGAGTGGAACTGAAAAGAAAAATTATTGAACATATGAACAAGGCTATAAGGAAAGTTTTCCAATACTGAAAAAGATGAGTTCAGGAGAACTACCAAAAGTTCTGAAACATGAAAATTTAGTACTTAAAAATACTGAAACAAGTGCATGCACTGAAACTAATCAACTAATTTACAGCATATCAGCAATGATAGCATCAGTGCTGGGATATCATGTTGAAAAATAAAAACAACAAAATCAATCACCCAAATGAAAAGTTTGATTTGAAAGAAAGACCAATAAATTATGAGCTGATATCAGTAATCTGAAGAATTTGAATGAAAGGAAATGGAAAAATAATAAGATCAAGAAAAGTTCTCCAAAAAAAAAAAAGGAAGATGTAATCTTGGCACTAAATTGATTAAAGGAGACTCGGAAGAATTAAAAGAATGAGTCCAGCTATTTCCAAATAAACTGAACAATATGAAGATATAATAAATCATTTTTTTTAAATGCTGTTTGGAACAAACCAGCATTTGTTTTATAAAGCATTGCTAGGAAATACAATAAACACAGATGCTTATCTTGATCAAGGTGAAACATGAAAATTTTGGAGCAACATCTGGGATTACCCAAAAGAAGTTAATAAAAATGCAATATGAATAAAAGAGTTTGAAAAGAGCATTGGCTTAGTTAAAATGGATGATATTGTGATAGCATCAGATATGATTAAAAACAAAGAAGGTTAAGAACTAGAGTGCATCAAGAAAATAAAATTTTGGCTTGAACTTTCTCCATGAAAGATTAATTATTCAATTTAATGAAGTATGACAAATTAGAAATGTTGAAGAATGGATGACAACCACTAAAACATTTTGAAAATAAGACAAAGACAAGAGTGTAGATGCAAAAAACCACTTACTTGCTTGCCAACAAAGCTTATGCTGCTAATTGGTATTTAATATCTGTAATTTCAAGTTATATATTCAAAAATTCATGAACCAAAAGTAACTGCTCAAATTCATGAAAAACAAAAGATTAATTGCTGGTTGAAAAATTATACTAAAATCAGATTCTACGAAAATAAATCCTGTCTGCCTCAGAAACTTTGTGAATCTTTTGAGAATATCAACACTGTTATCATGTGTTGGAAAACCATGTTTCAAAAGATTTTTGTGACAGAGGCTGATCAAGCCTTCATGTGAACAAGAAGAAAGGCGAAAAAGACTGAACTCTAAGTCTAATTTACTATTTATAGAGATACAAGCATACATTGATGATGATGGAGGAGGAGGGGGAGGAGGAGGGGAGTGGGGAGAAGGAGTGTGGGAGGGGCGGGAAGGGGGAGGGGGAGGGGGAAGAAAAGAGAAGGTATACAGTGATGGAGGAGGAGGAGGAGGAGGAGGAGGGAAGGGAGTGGGGGAGGAAGGAGGATGGGAGGAGCAGGGGGAGGGGCGAGGAAAAGGAGAAGGTATACAGTGATGGAGGAAGAGGAGGAGGAGGGAGCAGGAGGAGGGGAAGGAGAAGAGGTGGAAGTGGGAGGAGGAGGGGAGCGGGAGGAAGAGGAGGAGGGAGAAGAGAAGGAGGAGAAGGAGAATATTATTTAAGTAGCATTAGTTAAATCTGTGGGTGCAAAAGGGCTCAGGATCTGAAGTGTTTTTATCTTTATATCTTGATGGGGTTGCACCATCCCAGACAGATCCCATGCACAATTTGGGAGTTCTCATAGATTCACTCAAAGAACAGGTAGCAGTCGTGGTATCCAGAGAGCCTTTTCTGCTGTGGCCCTCACCCTCTGGAATATTCTCCCACTGGAAGTGAGGTCTGTCCTCACATTCCTGGCCTTCTGGAAGAGCTGAAAAGCTAGGTCCCAACTGGGGCTTTCTACATTGGGAGTAGCTAATGGGGTAGAAAAGATTCCCACTCCCGTGTCGTTTGTCCTGTTGGTTTTTAGCTTTCTATCTAATGTTCCTAATTTTAATCACTTTGTATTCCCCCTTTTAACCTCTTTATTATATTGTAGGCCATCCAGAGTCATTGTATCAGTGATATGGGTGGCATAAAAATGTAATAAATAAATAAGGAGTATTGTTTGACATATATTTTTTCCTGAAGATAAACTAGACAGAATCCTCACTAGGCCAGCCCAGGATTGAAAAAATATAATTGGGTTTCATCAGTGTAGTGGATATTGAACCCCAGACTGGTGGATGGCTTCATCCTGCAGTTGAATGTAGATGTTGAAAAGGATGGGGGAGAAAGAATATAACCCTTTGGCATCCCACAAGTGAGGGGCCTAGGGAACAAATTCTCCCTACCATCAAACACTGATTGGAACCAGCCCTAGAGAAAGGAAGAGAGCCACATTAAAATGGTGACCCAATCCCCAACCCCTGAAGCCACTCTCAGAAGGCTGACACCATGATTGATGGTATAACAAGACACAAAGAGATCGAGCAGCACAAGGATGGATGTACCAACACCACTCTAGCCCCACCACAGGTCACCAAGAAGTGTGATCAAAGTGATCTCAGTACAAAAACCCATCCTGAAACCTGACTAAAATAGGTCTACATAACCCATTTCCTCTAAGGTTTTCATCAGCTGCAGGTTGACCATCTTCCAAATTTATTCCTTGGAAACTACAGTCCCAAAGGGATCCAAAATAATAAGGTATGGTAAATAATAGAATGTCAAAAAAATTATATCCTACAAATATTAATGCACTGAAATAATGTATAAAGATTTGAAGGAAGAGAAGGAGAGAGAGGAGGGGAGAAAGAGGGGGGAGAAAGGAAGGAAGGAAGGAAGGAAAGAAGGAAGGAAGGAAGAGAAAGAAAGGAAGGAAGGAAGGAAGGAAGGAAGGAAGGAAGGAAAGAAAGAAAGAAAGAAAGAAAGAAAGAAAGAAAGAAAGAAAGAAAGACAGAAGCAACGTACATTCTAATATTCAACATTCTAATATTAACCATCTTTTTTCTCTCTCTCAAAAGACTCTCCCTATAAATCTCCTTAATTTTTATGGAGCAGACTATTCATTATTTCTGGGAAGGAAACAAATTCAAGTTTAATATTGCTTCCTTTGATTTAACCAACCAACCAACAAAAAGGATTGGCAGAGTTTCAGACTGATAAGATTTGAAATGAGAATTATAATCTGCCCCAATATGGGCCTTATAATGAACAGAATTTTAACCATAGCTGTGCTGCCAGGTGCAAATTTAATAAAATATTTTTAAATGATAGATGGAAGACTCTTTTGAACAGCTGCTTGAATTCCCAGACAAAAAAATCTTCATTAAGAAAGAGTTAAGGGTGTAAATGTATACCTTTTAATTTAAAACAACACTGTAGGACACTGAACATTATTCATTCAGAACTCTAGTGGTTTGGATCAGAAAAAACAACATTGATTCCAAACCTCTGAACATAACACCAAATACTAGCAGAACAGTTTCCACCATCAGCTTGGCCAATAGAAAATGCCTCAATAGTTCAAAGTATCAACATGCATTTTTAACAGAGTAACAGAACAGAATAACAGAGTTGGAAGGGGCCTTGGAGGTCTTCTAGTCCAACCCCTTGCTCAAGCTTTAAAATGGGAGGAGAAATACATTTTTCCTTTGTCCAGTTACTGGGACTTCTGCATCAAAAAGAAGCAAACGTAGCTTTATATCAAGTGACAGAAAGTGAAAGACAAAGACAAAGAGAAGGATAGAAAAGAAACCGGGAACCAAAAATGTACCAGAACTTTGTCCTGCTAAGACACAGGATAAATATAGCATGAATCTCCAATCAAAGCTGAGCGTAAATGCTTCCACCTAACTGAGTAACTGAAAATCATTCAGGATCTGCGGTGGCACAGTGGTTAGAGTGCAGTACTGCAGGTTACTTCTGCTGATCACCGGCTGCCAGCAGTTTGGCAGATCAAATCTCACCAGGCTCAAGGTTGACTCAGCCTTCCATCCTTTTGAGGTCAGTAAAATGAAGAGCCAGATTGTTGGGGGCAATATGCTGACTCTGTGAAACTGCTTTGAGAGGGCTGTAAAGCACTATGAAGTAGTATATAAGTGTAAGTGCTATTGCTATTGCTATCAATCCATGATATTCTCATGGAACCCCAGATTTCACAGACCAATTTGAACAATTCCTGTCTTATATTCCAATCTATCTTTGGGTCTAGGACAAATATCAGAGATCGTTTGATGGGAAACGGGGATGGATCTCAGTAACTATGGCTAATTATGGAGCTTCCAATCCTAGAAAGGTTAGGTTAGCATCTAACAGTTCAATTCACAGGTCTGTGACTAAAAAGCTATTTGATTATTTTCATCTAATTTCCATGTATTTTGGTGTGCTGAAAACAAATAAAATATTGGAAAAACTTCTAGACGTCACGATTTGCTGCAACATGCAAAATTGTCTTCAAATTTATCATTTTTTTATTTTTGGTATTTTTTATATTATGGGTTTTAACCAAATTTAAAGTCCAGATTACTATTAATTAATTCACATATGTAAAAAAAATAGCACTGTAAATCTGATGGTCAGCAATATATACAGCAATATATACATAAGCTAAGCAAGTTTTAAGTCTGTGCTTCTAATGGTAGAAGGGGTTAATCTTTCCTGAAGAATCCAGTGGGAGGGAGACACAGGGCAGATAGCAGCATCTCCGGTCAGTACAGGGGGCGTGGCCAGCACTGTGATGTCTCATGTACAGACCACAGAGCTGCTCTCTCCTGCATGCCGCACTTGTGCACGAATCATCCTCAGGTTCTTGGTTCTAGGCTGTTCACACTTTTTCATCGTAATTTATATTAGCTCGTCATTCTTCAACTGTTACGTTATGGCTCCGCGAAAGTGTATTAATTCACCAGACAGTTTCTGTTTCATCTGTAGTGAATATACAGTGTTGAAGCAACAGCAGAATATTACAGACTTTGTGAAAAAAGTATACTTTGCATACTTTGGACTAAAAATTAGAGATCAAGATAAAGTTTGGGCACCTCATAAATGGTGCAAATGGTTTGTTGAGGACCTCCAAAACTGGTTCAAGGGTAAGAAAAAATCTTTCTGTTATGGGATTCCTATGGTATGGCGAGAGCAAAAGAACCATAGTGATGACTGTTACTTTTGTTCATGTGATAGGAAAGGATTTAATTCCAAATGGAAGCATTCCATTTCATACCCCAATCTTCACTCAGCAATTTGTCCCATCCCCATGGCACAGATATAGCAGTACCCAAGCACCCTGCCACCTTGGAAGAGATACCTAGCTCCGATGAAGGTGAAGTCATGCCTGAGCCAGATGATGAATCAAGTTCTGACTTTGAAGTTGATACAAGACCAAAATTGTTTTCTCAGGAGGAGATGAATGATTTGATAAGAGTTTTGAATCTTCCCAAAGATGCCGCTGAGTTACTCAGATCAAGGCTGAACAGCAGGAATTTATTGTTGCCAGGAGTGTCATCTTCATGGTTCAGACATCATGAAAAGGAGTTCGTTCCTTACTTCTCCCAGGAAGAAAAGTTGGTTTATTGCATCGATGTCGAAGATCTGATGGGTCAATTTAAAATCCAATATGATTCGGAGCAATGCCGTCTTTTTATAGATTCTCCAAAAAGAAGTCTCAAAGCAGTTTTACTCCACAACGGTTTTTACGCTTCCATACCTGTAGGTCATTCCATACACTTGAAGGAAACTACGAGAACTTGGAATTGGTTCTTCGTAAACTTAAATATGAAGACCATGGTTGGCAAGTGTGTGGGGACTTGAAGGTCTTGTGCATGCTGCTCGGGCAACAAGCTGGGTATACCAAATACCCTTGTTTTCTGTGTCTATGGGACAGTCGAGACCAACAAAATCACTGGACCAAGAAGAGTTGGCAGCCGAGGGTGCTAACAGTTGGTAAAAAAAATGTTCTCCGAGAAACTTTGGTACCTTCCCATAAAGTTCTTCTACCACCTCTCCACATAAAATTGGGATTGATGAAGCAATTCGTAAAATCACTTCCAAGAGATGGAGAATGCTTCAAATACTTGGTCACCAAGTTTCCATGCCTGTTGGAGGCAAAATTGAAGGAAGGTGTGTTTGTCGGACCAGACATTAGAAGGCTTATAGTTGATCAAGAGTTTGTCAATACCATGATGGATCCTCAAAAAGAAGGGTGGGTTGCAATTAAAGAAGTCGTACAGAATTTTTTAGGCAATAACAAAGATCCTCACCACAAAAAGATCATCGGAAGAATGCTGAAAGTATTTCAAGCGTTAGGTTGCCTGATGAGTTTGAAAGTGCATTTCCTCCAGTCTCACCTTGACTACTTTCCTGAAATTTTGGGAGCTGTGAGTGAGGAACAAGGTGAATGATTCCACCAAGACATTAAAGAGATGGAAAGGAGATACCAGGGAAAATGGAGCATTACAATGATGGCAGACTACTGTTGGATGCTTCAGAGAGACATTCCAGATGCTACTCAAAAGCGTAAATGCACCAAGAGGAGCCTCACAAGGAAGAAGAATTGAGTTTAGTGTGTGTAGGTGAGCTCATTTCAGTTCAAAAAGGATTTTCATGAAAATATTGTAATAAAACTTTAATTTTATAAGTCTATTTCCATTTATTTTGAGGTATTGCCTTATTTAACATAGTTACCTAAATTGTCAGGAAACGTGATGTCCTATGACAAAATGGAGGCCATTTTCAGATTCAGCGCACCAAAAAACATAAAGATTACATGGATAGAATAACCAAAAAAGCTCTCGGAAAATTTTTTTTTGCAGTCCTGTGTTATGAATAGTAGATATACTATATTCAGTTCATCACTTGATAGATTTTATTGAATCCAAAGTCTTTTTTTAAAAAATTCTATCTCCTATTAGACCGATTAGACCGATTAGATCACACAGGTTAGGTCTCCTCCAGATTCCATCTGCCAGCCAATGTCGGCTGGTGACTCCCCGGGGGAGAGCCTTCTCTGTTGCAGCTCCAGCCCTCTGGAACGATCTCCCCATGGAGATCCGGACCCTTACTACCCTCCCGGCCTTCCGCAAAGCCATTAAGTCCTGGCTGCTCCAGCAGGCCGGGGGGCTCTCGAAATATCCAGCCCCTCGGAAATTGTGACTGTTGTATATTTTAATATGTTGTTTGTGTATTATCCCCCCTCCCTTGTTTTATTGTAAGCCGCCCGGAGTCCTTCGGGAGTGGGCGGCATACAAATCAATAAAACTCTAAACTCTAAACACTCTATTCATCTTTTATTACTGTACCTATAGATAAACAATTTGGCTTGCATATGTATAACATCATTAGGAGATCACAACCCAGACTGAAGTTCTAACTGGATTTGGGGAGACCAATGGCATATTAAGTAATGCATTAATTCATTGTGATATCCAGTGCCCATGACTTCATCGTTTACAGAAAATAATCAGACGGGTAAAAGTGTCACTTTCAATAAGTAATTCTTCATATTTGTTATACTATCTAATTCCCTAATATGCTAGATTGTATTTCTTCAGATAACATCTCAGTTTATCGACCTTTTAACAAATGGCCAGTGCATGCTCTCATACATATTTTTATCTCTTGTACAGTATTTCACCTACGCAGAAGGCAATTCTTTCGGCATGACATATTAGAATGGGATGGCAAGATCCATTTTGATCTATCCCTTCCATAACAATATTTATGGCTTAGGAGGCACTGTGTCAAAATCCTCTCTACAGGGTATCGTCAAATAAAAGACTCATTTGGTTCAAAGTGGCAGGTCCAACAACTTCAATTGTTCAAATCATCATCTCTCCCCTATCATTACTATTGCACACTGCTTCTCACCCACCTTTCTCATTTTCATGTCTTTAAAATATATTGCATATTTATTCCATCCACATTGCATTCTCCTCCAAAAGCTTACAACAAATACAGTTGGTTCTCAGTTGGCGTCCCATCTAACAAACTTATAAAGCCAGGTCTGTTGAGTACCAGGGCTGGATATAGAGCATCATGGGTGGGTTTTTCATGTGATTCCTCATGAATGATTATTTTTTATTTCAAAGTCTTCATAGGCCAAAGACTCAAAATTTAATTCTTAGTATGTCCATGTTTTTTTTTAAAAAAAAAAAAATTGTGGGGAGGATTTCCTGTCTGCAAAACCAGAAAAACTGCAACCAATCAGAGTACACAATACTGGATAGCATTGACCAATCACCAGATTTAATATATAATTCCTTCATACATACCATTGAAAGTATTGGTTTTGCCAGTTCTTGCTATCAACTGTTCCATTCCATTCCATGATTTCAATTTCCACTTTTTACTTCTTACTTACAAAAACTTGAAGATTTCCCTCCTTCTAAACCTCAGTTCCTTTTCCTAAAACCTTTTTTTCCCCATTCAATCAACTCTGCTGACTGTCTTTCTTTCTTTTCTTCTTCTTAACATTGGAAGTGTAATGCAGAAACAATGCCTACAAAACACTGCTTCAGAGTTTTGGTTACAACGTATATTTCTCCTATTTAGCATTCTTCGTAAGTCCAGTTGCTCCACAAGTTTGAAGTCTTTCTGATATTTTTTTAATGTTTATAAACATTTTTAACCTCTCTTTTCTATGCATACTTTTGTTCATTGCCTTCCTTAGCGTTGGGTCATGTGTTAGGTCATGAAACCATATCTGTGTTAGATCATGAAACCCTTCTGAGCTGAAAATTATTTTTAATTTTGAATTTGCATACTACCAGATGGATTACTGGCACATTAGTAGTCAATCAGCTTCAACATCATTTGCAAAATAAACATCAGGCTATTGAATTAGTAAAGCTAGAAATTAGGAATGCCCGTGTATTATAATGATATGTGCAAGTGACCTTGGGGGAGTAGGAGGAAGACCCACAGAATTGACAATGGACCTGTAAGAGATGTCTCAAAAGAAGGAGGAGAGAGGAAGAGTGCGGGAAAGAGAGGGGAAAAAGAAAAGAGGAAGGAGAGGAGGAAAGAAGAAGGCAGAGAAGGGAGGTTGAGAAGACAGATGGAGTAGGGCTGTTGCAAAATAAGATGGAGGTATGGGGATGGGAAGAAAGTGACCCCAACTGTGTTTTTTATATTTGTAAGAAGATAGTGATAAATGTTAATAGCATCTATAAGAATGTATATTTGTGAATGTATTTGAAAGGGGAAAAAAACTTTATGCAAAAAAAAAAAGGATAGAAATATAGATAACTGTTGTGGCCCGGCAGGAGCCATTGGAGCTGCCACCAGACTCCGACAGCGAGGGGCCCTATGAGTCAGCCCTGGAGGATGTGGAGGACCCTGGACAGGTTTCCGACTCTGAGCAGGGCGCAGAGAGACTGGTTGGCCACCAGGTAATGATTGAGCCTTGGATCAGTGGGGAGGAGACAAAAGAGAGTGATCCAGAAACCAACAATGAGTTGTTCCGGGATGCACGCCGTCAAAGGGCTACTCGGAGCCAAGAACAACTACGTAATTACAAGAGGTAATTACGCTCAGCTGATGCTCATTAAGCTCCTCTCCAGACTGTAAAAGAGACTGCTTGTACCACGCCCTTCTTGCAGAAGTTAACACTTGGACTAAAGAGAAACGAACTTGGCAGGCTGGATTGCTGCCAGAGTTTGTTTGCATTGCTGCCAAGGTTTGTCGGACTTGCTGCCAAAGTCCTTATCTATTTGTTTATTTGGTTTTCAGCCACCGAGATTCTGGTCTTGTTATTAAAGGACATTCCATTTTACGCTTGTCTCGGCTTTCGTTACTGGACGGAGGAGGGGGTCAGAACAGATAACCAAGACAATCCATGGCACATTTATTGAGTTTAGGTTCTAACTATAATCTTTAAAGTCAAGCATAGATTAATTTGACCTCTAGTGCTGACTGGACGCTTTGTCTATCCCCCCACCTTCCATTTACTGAGCATTTTCCATACAGATTAACATTGAAAAAGATGCCTATGGATTTTTTTTTTTGCTCCTTATTTGTGACTGCACAACAAATCTCCCCTCCATGACATATTCCTTCAGTCTATTATTTACAATGCCTTCTTGTCACACACGAGTTTTTATTTTATTTACTTTTTCCAAATCTATCAGTAGTTGTACAATGGATTTCCTTTCTGTACATCAGAAGATTCATGTTTCCTCTTCTCCAAGGTGGTACAACTGAGCAGATCAGATTCTTCACCTGTCCCTTTCCAACTCCTTTTTTCCATGCATTTTTTGCTGTTCTTTTGATATTTAACCAAAAACACTGAATGCACATTTAAAAACTTGTTCACTTGAGCACTGAATTCTAAAGCAAAGCTGTTTTGGAGAATAAAGTTTTCACAACAACTTCACAACAGTAGGAAAGCACTTCTATTTAGAAGTATTTCTGTCCACAGGCCTGTGTACGCTGATCATGCCTGTATCCCTATCTGTTTCAGAGAGAGAGAGAGAGAATATTAATGTAAGATGCTGTGATATGAAACACAAAAACATACACTTGCCAGTGGGATTATAAATGCACAAACCTACCCACTATTCTTCAAGGGAACCAAGGGCCCCATCTGCTGATGTTTAAATGTACTACATTAACACAGTGCAACGTTAGCAAACCCTGATAAGAAACATATTAAAACTGAACGCAGGAAAACAAATCATAGACCAGTTAATGCAAAACCATGGGGGGAAACTGCAGAAGAGATACTTCTACCACCATTCACTGTCATTACTCTTACCCGGTGCCAAAAAAAAACTTTTTCACAAGCTTTAAAACTAACCTGATAACAAGAAAAACAAGACACAGAATGCAATCCATTCAACACACGTACTGAATGAAAACTATAGAAATGCCCTTGGTTTGTTCAGATGAGACTTTTCGAGAAACAAGTTGTGTAGTAGGGTTTTCTCACACAGGATGAAAGTACTTCTAAATTTACCGGGAGTACTTATTCCACTTTCACAATAGAAATGTATCTGTTGAAGGAATCAGTGGTTGGCTATATATGCTTAATGCACTTCCTCAGAGTTGATGTTGATGTTGATGTTGATTTTATTTATATGCTGCCCTTTTCCCCCGAAGGGGACTCAGGGCGGCTCACAACTCAACCGGGAAAGGGGGATACAAACAAGAATTTAAAACGACATAAACAACAATACATAATTAAAACACAACAGTCATACCAATTCGAGACGGGGGCAACAGTTCTTTAGCCCCAGGCCTGTCGGAACAGCCAGGTTTTAAGGGCTTTGCGGAAGGCCTGGAGGATGGTGAGGGTTCGAATCTCCACGGGGAGTTCGTTCCAGAGGGTCGGAGCAGCCACAGAGAAGGCTCTCCTCCGAGTAGTCGCCAGTCGACACTGACCGGCGGATGGAATTCGGAGGAGGCCTAATCTGTGGGATCTAATCGGTCTAGTGGAGGTAATTGGCAGCAGGGGGTCTCTCAAGTAAATTAATTTAATTTTGCTTTTCTATATTAACCTCACTGCATAGATTGACACAACACACTGAACCTTAAAGCAACTTGGGCTGGAACCATGAAATAGCTGGTTACATTTTAGCCCAACACGTTACATGAACTCAACACTGATGTACGTGGAAATCTGCTGGATTGGGACAAAATTGAAATTAAGGGGTATTTTGGCATGACAGCAACCTATATCCTATCCTTCTTGCCATGGTGGCTCAGCTCTGGCGTCTTTTGCAATTGTCATCCCAAAACTTCCAGAGTTAGTTACTTAGTTAATGATTTTCCTACAGGCATTCTCACAGAGTTCTCTATCAAGGACTTCTTTGTATATTTAGCAACAAACCTGACTACCTCGTGTGCTTGACAGCAATGACAGCCAGATCTGGCTTCAGTATTCTTGTCGGCCTATCTTCACAAACAAAAGGCCCCTCTGTTTGGTTTTCACAGTTTGAAAAATTATAGGAGTGTTTCTGAATGTTGGGGAGTAATGTGTGAATTGATTCATGGGTGGGGGACCCAAAGAATCTTCCTTCCTTCCTTATCAGGAACTCCAAATTGTAAATCCATTGCAGGTGTCTTTCCTGCCTCCCACCCTGCCCTGCCCCATTGCCCAAAAGCAAGATAAGTATGAAAGAAGAAACGGTTGGATTTGAGGATTTTTAAAAAGATACTTTAGCAAAATTTAGGTATATAAAATCTCTGAGGCAAACTTTTGAATTTTTTGTCTCCACAACATTTCTCTGGTTCACATTTGCCTCTCCTAATAGTGTTTGTACAACATATACTCTGTTTTCCTTGTCCCTGCAAATAACAGGGCCAAGAGATGGACCCAGAGTTTTGATGAGAGAAATGGCAACAGAGCTTCTCCAGATACGTCATTCTACCTTCCAATACTACCAGCCTCCTTCCCTCCCTCCCTTCCTTCTTCCCTTCCTTCTTGAAGTAACTTTAGCAAGCTACCTACATTTGTTAACAAGGCAACATATAACCTATAGGCTGTTTATGCTGTAGATGAACAAGGCACGGTGGCCAACCTGATGCCTTCGGGGCAATCTCTAACATGAGAGAAAAGCAGACCTTGTTCTGATATGCAATGAAAAAGCACATTGACCTCAAGAGCCGAGGCGGCGCAGTGGATAGGGTGCAGCACTGCAGGCCACTTCAGCTGACTGTTATCTGCAGTTCGGCGGTTCTAATCTCACCGGCTCAAGGTTGACTCAGCCTTCCATCCTTCCGAGGTGGGTGAAATGAGGACCCAGACTGTGGGGGCGATATGCTGACTCTGTAAACCGCTTAGAGAGGGCTGAAAGCCCTATGAAGCGGTATATAAGTCTAACTCCTATTGCTATTGCTATTGCTAAAATGAAGTTATATGTGCTTACTACAAGTGTTACTTCTTCGTAACAACTTTCTTATGAAGTACTATTATTGGGAAGTGATGAGTAAATAGGCTGAAGTAATTTGGTGCTGTGAAATGTGAACCACAAGAAACCTCTGGGTTCAAGGTTCAAATTCATGTTATTATCCAAAGACTTTTCCATAATTGCAATGGGCTGCATGGATAACCTTGAGGAAAGGGAAGAGAAGATGCTGCCTAGGAAACTAATAGACAAGAGAAGCAGGACTCTGCAGTTGGTTAACAATCAAGGAAAGAAACTTAAGAAGGATTTGCCTTAATGGGTGTATCAGTTAAAAGTGGTGAGCAGGACATTTGTTCTTTCAGACTTGCAAGGTTCTATCAATTCTAGCCTTACATATTACTTTCTAATACATACCTTTGTATTAATTACAAAATAGAAGTAGCTCTCATCAAAGAGATTGTCCTTGGAAGCAAAGATCTACTCATCATTCTCTAATGTGCTTTCTGTTGAATAGATGTTGATGAAAGAAATGTCCTTCTGGGTTCAGCTCCAAGTGGGGAAAAAGACACTGGAGACATGGAGGCTGCTTGGAAAGATGGTTTATTGTTGGACAGGGCCACATGGCTTGAGCCCTGAACAAAAGGTGATCACTTGCTTCAATGTTGGTGGAGAAGAAGAGAAGGGCTGAGGGAAGGGCTTGCTAAGCTTTTTATAACCTGTTTAGTCCCACCTCTCTGTTTCCTGTTCCTGTGTAAGAAATGTATTCTGATTGGTTGTCAAACTCCCATAGGGCCATGCAGGGGCAACTCTCTGGGCTGTGTTTTGAATCCAGGTTTAGTTGAGTTCTCAGATGCCATGTGGTCAGTTGAATAAAGGGCCAATATTATCATGCCTTTACTCCCATCCCCCTGGGACTGCAGTGGAGAAGTCTTTATTATGTAAAAGGGACTAACTTGGCCTTCTTAATGGCCCATTAACAGTGGGGATGGGCAGGAAGCTACAAGCAACTATTCTGACTTTTAAAACATGTTTCTTTCTTTTCATATCCAGATAAATATTCTGCCTTTTCAATATTTCCTAGGATATTTCATTTTTCTGGGAGAGGGCTGGATGATAACTTCCCACAATGTGATCTGGCTGAAGTTAATTAGCAACAAGCTCCATAGAGCTTGCTTTTTAAAAACCTTTACTTGGGAGCAGAAAGATTAGTAAAATAGTATTGTTTTCAGACCTGTTTTCTTAGGTGTTATTCCTGAAATCGGATATGGATTTTCAGGTGGTGCAGCCTTTCTATTGTGTTTGGATTGGATGGAGCCCTTTGAATGTGGGGCATTGATCTCTGAACTTGATTTTGGCCATACCAGAGGTCCCTCTGCATATCTGTTCCTTGTCTATCTGATAAATGAAACCTCAGGGACCGGACCTCTGATTGTTTTGTGCAGCTTGTGGATTGTGGAAAGCACATGCATACTTATTGAAATGAGAAACCTAATTTTCAACTGGCCGCTTGGTCTGAAGGATAACGAGCAAAGCATTTTGCCACATGGATAAACAAAAAAATAATTAGAAATCAAAATGTTAGCAAATTCTGCAGTGAGCAATAAATGTAATCCACAGGATAAACAGCACTGGCTTGACATTTTATTGAATTTGACTAAATTAAAACTCTGGTAGTTTGAATAAAGTTCAAGATATGGAACTAAAGTTCAGGATATGTAACAACAAACAAACAAACAAAGCTGCCTTTCATGATATAACCCCTAGTGAAGTTTTGTTGAAGATTGCAGAGGGTGATTTCTTCACACATTTGAGTTTAAAAGACAGTCGGCCAAATTTAGCAATAGCAATAGCAATAGCGGTTAGACTTATATACCGCTTCATAGGGCTTTCAGCCCTCCCTAAGCGGTTTACAGAGTCAGCATATTGCCCCCAACAACAATCCGGGTCCTCATTTTACCCACCTCGCAAGGATGGAAGCAGAGGTGGGTTCCTACCAGTTCGCACCTATTCGGTAGAACCGGTTCGTCAAATCTACCGAACCGGTTAGAAGAGGTTCCACCAGTGGACCCAGAAAGCAGGCCACACCTACAGAAGAGGTTCCAAAAAATTTTGAAACCCCCCCACTGCCCCCCCAGAGACAGACAGACTGACACAGAGAGAGAGAGAGAAAGAGAAAGAAAGGAAGAAATAAATAAATAAATAAATAAAAAGAAAAAAAGAAAAACAGTGAGAGAGAGATGAAAGAAAAAAGGAACAAAGAGACAAAAGGAAGGAAAGAGAGAGAGAGAGAGAGAGAGAGAGAGAGAGAGAGAGAAAGAAAGAAAGAAAGAAAGAAAGAAAGAAAGAAAGAAAGAAAGAAAGAAAGAAAGAAAACACATGGCTGGCAAGCCACTCCCACCAGGTTACATGGCCAGCAAGCCACTACCACAAAGGAGGCCACACCCACAGAGTAGTTTCCAAAAATGTTTGAAACCCACCACTAGATGGAAGGCTGAGTCAACCCTGAGCCGGTGAGATTTGAACAGCCAAACTGCAGAACTGCAGTCAGCTGAAGTAGCCTGCAGTGCTGCATTTAACCACTGCTCCACCTCGGCTCTGGAATCCACTTTAAGAGTGGAAGAATTACAATAACCTATAGTGAGTCAAAACAAATGACCCAACTCTAATATTGCCTTCAAGCAAATCCAGTTACCAAACTATGAGAAATGTCGCTTGAGAAGCAATGCAAAAGTATTTGCATAACTTAACATTTATGCGGAATTTTTGATGTTCTGTTCAAAGCATTTCAGATATATTGGCTTAATACGCTGCTATTAATTCCCAAATTCAACTGTGTGAATTTAAAGTTTGGAATTAGACAATTTGAAGAATCTGCAGCATCCACTCTTACAATAAGGCTCTGAAGATCATTTCATAGGCCTATTGAATGTGTGTGTGTGTGTGTTATAGATGTGTATCTTTTGGCCAGGTCTTCCAACTGGAAAATATATATTACTAGGGAAGTGTGAGGATGTGTAAGTGAGGACAGGGCCCAGGTATTAAGCTTTATTCTTATTTTGGGGCAATGGTGTGTAAGACAACAGTTTGCTTTCCAATTGTCACAAATTATGGCCAAGCAGAACTCAATGTCCCTGAAAATTAGCTCTATATACCGTTCTCATTAAGACAACTTGGTTTTATAATTTCTTCTACCTTCATCGAAAATTATGTTTCTTGGTCACTAAAGAATGTATCAAAAAAATAGAAGCTTTAAGAATTCTCATTCTTAGCATTTTTGAGTAAATTTATGGCATAAGATCTTTAGGGCATGAAATACATTCAGCCATAACCTTTGGGCCACTCTCCTTTAAAATAAAATGCAGCGAAGACAGACGTTCTGGTTTATTATTCATATCTTACATTAATGTGCAAGTGGTACATTTTCGTACCACTTTTTGACTTGCTTGAAGCTATTCAGAAGTCAGATTTCCCCATTGTTCCTCGTCTATCCATACTCGTGTTGTTTTTCTTATTACTTCTACCGTAGGTAGGTGTTCATATAAATCCAATAACTGGCGATGGAAAGGAAGAGAGAGAAAACCTACAGAAACTGATCATGCCAGATGGGGAAAATTAAAATGTTACCCTTGTTTCTTTGCCAAGGCAGATCCATTTTGACAGGCTGGAAATGATTTATGAGGGAGGGGGAAAAAACTGTATTTATGCTGGCAGAAATTTTATTAATTGCCATGCAACGTTCAAACCTTTGCATTGTTATTGGGTTTTTTTTTTAACATGATGAGATACATGGCTTGCATACGCAGCCCAGCCATGCTGCAGGATTTGCATGCCAGTGATTGCATGAGACAAATAAACATACCAAACATGCTCTAGTTTATGAATTTCACCTCCACCCTCTCCAGAAGCTGCATCGGCAATGGAATATTACAGGGTGGCCATCTTCTCCGAGCCCTGAAGTTAAAACAGATTACCTTTGAATAGATGAATGGACAAATGATGCGGCTTGTTGAAAATTAATAAAAATCATTAGTATTTTTAAAGAAGATTTATGCAGATCTTGCCTGCTTCTCTCTTTCCTCAACACACACCCCTCCTACACACACACACAGATGGTAACCGCCATATATCCAACTCTGGCAAATTAAAAATAGATATTTTTCTGTCCCTAATTGATTTTACATTACATTAGGCAGCCAGGGCTTCAACCTTCCATGACATAGTATCTAAATAAACATTTATTAAAATATTTTAATTAGAACAAGAGGAAAAAATATTGTTTCCAATTATATCTTCAGATGGGGGAAAAATCAAAGCAATTAAGAATTAATATAAGAAAGTATAATGGAACACTCTCGGTGTAATAACAACCCAGAGTGATTTATATGTTGGAAGAGGATTTTAATAATTGCTATTTTCTTTCCTTAAAATGAATGTTTAGAATCATGGAGTTGATACATCTGCTTGTGCCTGAAGACTTACAGTTAATTTTGAAGGGGGGAGGAGAAAAATTAATGAGCAAATAATTGCACCCATGAAGGATGTATAAAATCTCTAAATTTCTTGCCCTATTCAAGCATTAGGTTTTAAAAAAAAATACGCTAACAGGGAAGAGAATGATGGCTCTTCTACTGTTTCAGTTCTCCATTAATTGGCCAGGAAGATCCACTACGGACAGCTATCATTCTGCTGAAATCTTCTAGGATCTTTTAGATTCATAAATTAGATTGAAACATCGAGTTATAACTTTTTGTTTTTTAAAAATAAAATGTTAGGTTTTATAGTAAAACCCTGCGGTTAAGGACAACATTTTAGAATCCCGACCTATCTTAAAATATTATGTAAAAT
Organism: Thamnophis elegans; assembly: GCF_009769535.1. Lineage (NCBI taxonomy): Eukaryota > Metazoa > Chordata > Lepidosauria > Squamata > Natricidae > Thamnophis > Thamnophis elegans. The sequence goes on along the minus strand of NC_045545.1, from coordinate 14,237,033 downwards.
ATACAGAAGAAGATGGAGATGAAAAAAAACAGTAATAAAAATAGGGCAGCAGCAGAAGCTTAAAAATCCCCACAGCATTGTTTAGGATTCAAATATTCTATTAGTTTATCAAAATATAAAATGCAGAAGTACAAAGAAAAATGAAGCGTTGTTGTTGGTGTTGTTAAAGAGCCTGGGAAAATTTTTAAAAAAAGCCTTTCCCTCAAGGTGAAAAGGTAATAAATATGGAGCTGGACGTATCTCACTAAGGAAAGGATTTCAAAGCTAGAGGCAACCACTGAAAACACCTGCTTTTCTTTAGCCATACTAATGAAGTAGGGTTCTTACCTAAAGGTCTTGTCTAAAGGTCTTCATCTACTACAGTGGTTTTTTTTTTATCTTGGCAACTTTAAGATGTGTTGACTTCAACTCTTTCAGGGTGGGGAATTCTGGTAGTTGAAGTCTACAGTCAAGTTGCCAAGTTCAAAAACTGTCATCTACTGTGTAGAAATCCCTTATCAGCTGGGGACTTGTATTATGCAAGACCCATTGCTCTAAAAGTACATGACCCTGGTGTAGCCTCTAAAATCAGACTTCTGTCTCTCGGGAATAATGGATTATAGGTTGTGGTAACTTATCAGCTCATTTAGTTTTCCAATGCAAGAATACTGCCTATGTGTATTTGGTGCCCCTTCTGATTTATTTTCAATGTATAGGGCATTAATTTCAGTTGCTGAGGAAATAAAAGTGAGGCAGGAAGGTATAATTGATTATTGTCCTGAGCAGGATGAATGGATGGAATAACAAATGTGAAAAGGATAGGATGTAAGGCAAACTTTTTCCACAAGGCAAAGTTATTTACACATCAGTTCTGTATACAATTTTATACAAATATCAAACTATAGTCTTGGTTGGAGTTCAGAAGTACAATGTAACACTCCAGTGAATGCTGTGTCTCATACTAAAGTGGTGCTATACTAACAACTAATTTTGTAATTTTGTAATTTTAATAGATTTGTATGCCGCCCAATCCTGAAGGACTCCGGGCGGACAACCAGTCCTCTCTGAACTTTCCTAGCATAGTCTCACCACAGTCCCTTTCGTACTGACCCACTATAATTCCAAGTTCATTGGGAAAATGCCTGAGGAATATATGAAAGCATCCTGCTCTCTTCGCTACAATCAGCTTTCCAACATTCTGCAGCCTTCCTGGTTTTCTACTCAGAATAAGAGAATAAGGAAGAGAGCTTGGAGGTCTTTAAGTCCTCCAGGTACTTAGGCAGACAAATAGTCCAATCTTTTCTTGAAAACCTCTAGTGTTTTAGCACCCATAACTTCTGAAGCAGGGGTGGGTTGCTACCAGCATTACTGCCGGTTCGGTGCGCGAGCAATTTTGCGCCAGACACACACTCCACACACATGTACATTTGCCCATAAATGCAATTAAGATTGTTCCGTGCATGCGCAGAATTGAAAAACAAGATGGTGCCGCCTCTTATGCTGCCCGGGGACCAGTTCAGGGACATGGCAGGCCTGGGTTGCTGCCGGTTCTAGCGACCCAGGCCGCTAAACCACTACTGGCTTGGCCAAACCGATCTGAACTGGTAGAAACCCACCACTGTTCTGGATGCAGGTCATTCCACTGATTAACTGTTCTGTCAAGAAAGTCTGCCTTAATTCTAGGTTGGATCTCCCCTTGATTATTTCCTATTAGTTGCTTCTTGTCCTGCCTTCAAGTGCTTTGGAGAATAGGTTGACCCCTCCTCTTCTTTGCGGCAGCCCCTCAAATATTGGAAGTCTTCTATCTTGCCATCCGCTAGTCCAGAGATGGTTAACTTTTTCAGTGCTGAGTGCTGAAAGTGTGCGCACGCAGACCCATAATGCAATGCCTGTGTGACACCCCCTGCATGCGCCCCTGCCCCCATGCATGCGCAGCAGAGCTGAGCTGGGACAACAGCTCGTGTGCCCACAGAAAGGGCTCTGCACCTGTGGCCCTTGTCCTTTTTATTAAACAAGACATATCCAATTCCTGCCACCGTTCTTCATACGTTTTAGCCTCCAGTTCCCTAATCATCTTTGTTGCTCTTCTCCTCACTCTTTCTAGAGCCTCAACATCTTTTTTATATTGTGATGACCAAAACTCATTACTTAGAATCCAAAGAAGGACCCAAATCAGAAAGCACAAGCAAGAGGGAAGGTTGCAGAGTGAAGAAAAATGTATGATAAAATGAAAAGATGGGAGGCAGTTCCCTAGCCTTTTCATATTGTTAAGTAAAGCAGAAAAACAGAAGCCTCTTTTGACACCCGTCAGAAAATTAATTTCTTTTATAAGATGTTTTATAGGTGGCATCTAGATCCTAAAAAACTGGCCTCTATGTATCCGATTTACAACCTAAGTGCTGGAGATGTGACTGTGCTGATGCTACTTACTTTCATATATGGTGGACTTGTAAAAAGGCTAAAGCATTTTGGATAAAAATATGGTGGATTATGCAAAATGTTCTTTAAAAAAGGATAAAGTTTACCCCTCAGTTATTTTTGTTAGGTATAATTACTGATTGTACAGTTGTAGAGATTAACCTGATTTTGCATTTAATAACCGCAGCTAGATTGTTGGTGGGGCAATACTGGTAGAAGGAAGACTTGCCTACTATTCAAGAATGGACATTGAAAGTAATAAACCTAGCTGAGATGGCTAAAATATCTGCATATCTCAAGGACCATTCAAACGAGAGATATAAACTGGAGTGGAGAAGATGAATTGACTATACTCAAAATAAATATGGGACTAAGAAATTTCAGATAGCTTATGACTAAAGAAACAAGGAATGATATAATTTGTTTAGAGCTAGCCTAGCAAAGAGGAGTTAAAGCTCAAATGAAAGATTATATTAACTTTTTTTAAAGTTTATCTTAGAATGTTTTTGTTAAAGATCTATACCCTGTATTGGTTCTGGGAAGTCGGGAGGGAAGGTTGGGGGGCCTGGGGGGAGGGTGTGGGGAGAGAAGCAAATATTTGTAAAAGTTTCTTTTTTCAAAATTTTCATTAAAAAAAAGAAAATTAATTTCAGTGCATAGCAGGGCTGGATCAAAATCCAAATGAGGGTGCCTCATTTGGATTTCTTGCCTTCATCCTAGTGCTATGTTGGTTAAACACATGAAAACAAAAATGGGTACCCAAGTCAAACCAGGGTACACAGTTGTCACCACAATACTGTAAATTTGGCAGATTTCAAAGATCCATTTGCACGAGTCCCTGAAACAACTCTTTAATTTTAAAAACTGCAAACCAAGTTGCAAAGCAGACAGAGAAGGAGCATTTATCTCAGACCTTTGATATCTCCGTCTCATTGGGAAATCGCCTAAGAAGAGATAAGGGAGAGCTTTAATACTAATGATATTAATTAATTTACAATGAAAATGGTTTCCAAAGCACAAAGGTCAGGCTGAGAAACACTAGAAGAAAATTCCATCTCTCTTCGGCTGTGAACTACCCTGTCTTTTCTGAGCAAAGCAGAATTTAATGAGCATTAAACATGATGCATTTGCTAAAGTTAGGCTAATTTAAGTCTGAAATGGTTACAGTTGGATAAGTTACAATGAAGTTGGTACTAATAAAATTCATGTTGAAATTCAGATGCTGGCAGTTTAAAGCTCTGTGCTGCCTATCCATGGAAAAAGATGGCTTCGTTCTATCTAGTCCAATTAGTATTCTTTCATCGGATTGACAAAAAACAAATAATATAATATTGGACATGCATCTTTATTTAGGAAGTGATTGGATTAACTGAAATGGATTGTTCTTTGCAATGGTTGTCAATGTTTGTGTCAACTCTAAACCTAAACTAAACTCTAAATGCTAAATTAGCTTGTGGGATCAAAACAAAAGTTCATTGAATTAGCATTCTAAAAGGATGTTAGCAGATGAAGGTGCATTTACTTGATACTAATAAAGCATTTATTTCTTTTTTTTTCAGGGCATTAGAACTTCCTATATGTGCACCATATTGTTTTTGTTTGTTTATTGTAGTTAAGTTTACCCAATTCCACGAAGCCTTGAAGATACAGATGATAAATTCTACTATTGTAGTTATTAGTTGTGAAGTCGTATCCGACCCATCGCAACCCCATGGACAACATTCCTCCAGGCCTTTCTGCCCTCTACCATCCTCGAGTCCATTTAAGCACACGCCGACTACTTCAGTGACTCCATCCAGCCACCTCATTCTCTGTCATCCCATTCTTCTTTTGCCTTCAATCTTTCCCAGCATGAGGCTCTTCTCCAGTGAGTCCTTCCTTCTCATTAGGGGGCCAAAGTATTTGAGTTTCATCTTCAGGATCTGGTTCTCTAAAGAGCAGTCAGGATTGATCTCCTCTAGAACTGACCAGTTTGATTGCCTTGCAGTCCAAGGGACTCGCAGGAGTCTTCTCCAGCACCATAATTCAAAGGCCTCAATTCTTTGGCGCTCAGCTTTTCTTATGGTCCAACTTTCACAGCCATACATTGCAACTGGAAAAAACCATAGTCTTGACTATATGCACTATTGTTGTCAGGGTGATGTCTCTGCTTTTTAGTATGCTGTCTAGATTTCCTATAGATTTCCTCCCCAGGAGCAAGCGTCTCTTAATTTCTTGGCTGCATTCTCCATCTGCAGTGATCTTGGAGCCCAGGAAAATAAACTCTGTCACTGCCTCCATTTCTACTATATTCTACTATACAAACATATTTTTCTGGTCCAATGTTAAAAGTTTAAGGATCATTACTGTCCCAACCTTTATTTCCAAAGCAATATACTCCCTAAGCCAGGAGCCTCTTGAAATTGGAGAGCAGATTTTCTAGTGGACAGAAAGCACTTCCACTGATCCCCTGATTTTGGCTGATTTCTCTCCTTGCACTGCAGTCCTCTGTGTTAGATACTACCCCATTCCAAAAGTCATTGGATTCTTCAAAGATACCTTCCTGGTTTTGCCGGAAGCTTGTAGTAGCAGGAGATAAGAACCAGGACATTATCTTTGAAGTCAACCCAATGGTTTGGAAAGTCACCACATATTTTTGGCCTCTCCGTTCAAATAGTCCCATAATGGAATTGCACATCAAACCTGCTGCTTCTGTAAAGCAAATGTCGATTGTTTTTTCCTTGCAGGTGTGAACAGAGATGCCTCTTTTTCTAACAAGGTTTGTTGACTGTTGAAATTCATGCTGTTCTGTTTTTTGTTTTGTTTTTTACATTCAAATGGATGCTTTATTTTTAAACCCGGGTCAGTTTTTAATTGTATCTCAGCTCAGAAATCATTTCAAATGCAAGAGAAATGAATGAGTCATAAAATAATGGCTTCTGCAGTACATTTCTGATGGTGGCTTGGTCAGGCCCAAAACCAAGAATGATATGTAGAGTTTCTTCTGAAATGCTGAGATTTTTATTGTTTCACACCAACAGACAAAATCTTACCAGACTAAACATTCCATTATCTGCATATACTTAGATATACTTTGTGAACCATTAGGGAGAGACTGTCTTTACCCTCTTTATCTCATACTGAATATATGGACTGAATTGCCTCTTACTCCTCTGGGATGCACCTTCTCCCTCCTAGGAATCCCCTTCCTTATTACATTCTGTCACAATTTTGGATCCTAAAATAACTTAGTAAGATTAGAAATTTGCCTACTCATAAAATGGCTGCCCTGGTAGAAATAGACAATCACAACTCATACTTTATCAGAAAGTGAACTAGCCTCCTATGATGTTCTTGATGATCCCAGAGGGACCTTTCTGGTATTCAAAGGCATTTCTGCATGTAAGTGTATTAGAAGCTGTCACCGTTGTAATATAAAGAATCTTTTTGGGCCTAGCAGGAATCCCTGAAGCCCCCTGGGAGCCATAATGGGGCTCGTGGGGACTCCTGGAAGGGACAGGGAAAGGTAAGGTTGTGAGCCCGTGGGGTATAGAGGGGCAAAGCAGCCTCTGGGGAAGGGAGCTAGCAAGACTTACCTGTAGGCAAGAGGAGGTAGCTCAGTGGGGGCACAGGGTAGGTACCATGTGACAGCTTAGGCAGGGAGGTGAGGAGTGACGGGGTGGGATGGGTGGCTGGGACGAGCGGCCGGGGAACCAGTTCAGGGCAGTGGCAGGCATGGGTCGCTGCTGGTTCCAGTGACCCAGGCTGCCAAACCACTACTGGTTTGGCTGAACCAGTCCGAACCGGTAGGAACCCACCACTGGAACAGGGCCACACAGTTGGAGATAAGTGATGGGTGAGCAAGTGAAGGCCTTGAATCTTCTAGATCCTTTTTCAGAAGAACAGATATTTGCAAGTGAAAAGAGACATTTTTCCTTATATGAACTTAATCAGTTATTTTGTTTTGGGATCGAAGCCTCTTCTATTTTTTTTCTATCCTGTATTAAATTATAATAAGCAAGGACATAAAACTACCCAATCTGATCACCTCTCCCAAAGACAATATACTTAATAGCAAAGATGGTGATTTTGATTCCTTAGCCCTAGGCTTCTCTCGGCTCAAGTCACTGTTCCTCTGGTCTCTGACTTCTAAAAGCCCAGTTTTCTTCTTCTCAAACTGCTACCCTACACCTCTTTATTTGGGAGGGAGCCCCATTAACCATAATAGGATTTAACTTGGAATAAACATGTGTACAATTTCACAGCACAGCTTTTGGGGGCTTTCCACTTTGAGAACCATTTCTTTGTGTTAGCGATGATAGGCTTGAAAAGATTTCCTTGTGCTGAACCTTACATTAGGAGCCTGTTTGGAGATGCTTACTTACAAAGCAATTACACTGTCCGACGTGTGATGTGGCAGCTGAGAAGATGGAGGTTTTCTTTCATTCATTCTTTTAAAGGCAATCAAAGTCCATCCTGGAGATTTTTCCAAGGAAGCAAAAAAAAAAAAAAAAAAGTCCCCATATTTTATTTCAGGAGTCATTATTTTCTTATTTACCAGGTTGCTTGTGTGTATTGCTTATGTCCAAGCCGAAGGGTTTGTGAACTCTTGTCTAAGTAGCGCCTGTTCAACAAAATTATCAGCCTCTACCAACAGCCACGCAGAGGCAAAGGATGTACAGAAATAATGAATACACATTTTGTGCACCGGCAATCTCTCACCAGCTTTGGGCTTTCTCACCACAGCACAATTTCCCCATGAGTGAAGACAAGATTGCACTATAATTATAACAGGTAATCATTAGATTTATCTTTGATACAATTTGCAGCGCCTTCCTAGGTTTGGGTGTGCATTTATGTAGCCTCATTATTGCCAGGAGTCCTCTTGAAGTGAGATGATAAGTAAATAAAAGAAGAAATTATACAACAGGAAGCGCTCGGAAGATGTTGTTTTACTCTCCGTCTATGAACTCCCTTCAGCATAGCTAATCTGCACCGCAGTTACCATTATTTCTACTTCGCTGAGCACTTCCTAATTGCTGTGTTATTGCTGGTGAAGGAAATATATTATTAAAGTCCACAACTTATGACTTGTTGCACAGAGACACAATGGGTGGGGTGGGGGTGGAGGACGCTCTTCATTTCATCGAAGATTTAATAGGTTTTGAACAGGGGTGATGATCACACGAGGTTGTTTTCCTCTTGAAGATCTGTTCATTACCGTTTCGTAATGTCACTGTCTCCTTCTCGCAGTCGAGATGCATTCATAATTTATTCCAAGAGCTGAGGATATTATTAAACCAAGTCTATTCTATTCTCTGTGAATCAGCTCAGGAGTAATTTGGTGGCTGGTTGCAATGGACAACAAATTATATACACCCAAAGGAATCCATAATTCTCTTTTTAGCTGTTAATGTTTTATGTCCATTATTGGTCAGCTACCAGATAATGATCCACAAAGCATTGCAAGTGTGTTACAGCAGCAATGATGCTCCACAGAAGGGAAACTTTCACTGGTCCTCTCTCTCTCTCTCTCTCTCTCTTGTCTCTCTCTCTCTCTCTCTTTCTCTTGCTCTTTCTCTCTCCCCCCCCCCCTCCTTCCCTCCCTCCCTTCTTCCCCCTCTCTCTCCCATAATTTTGTTTGGTTTGGTTTCTTATCAGAAAAAAGTCAAAGTGTCAACCCTGATGCTGGCCTGGCCAAAGCCATCTTGGAGCTTCAGTGCTGTCAGACTGGAGCCGAGGGAGAGGGAGATGGAATTAGAGATAGCCGGGGTTGTGTGGTCAAATTAAAATACTTTCTCTTGGGAACCAAAGATGTTCTCACACCTGGTAGAAGGAAGGAGGAGTGGTGTCACCAGACTACTAGACAACAGCATTTTGATTGGACCATGTGACTGATTGTTTGAGGTTGGGGGGATTTTACTTTTAATTAGCTAAAAAAACACAGGACCTTTCAGAGTCATTTTTCACCAGATATGTGCCTATATGATGTTTCCAATAAAGCTATTCTTTGAGGAATCTACTTACCTTGGAGTTTTGCTTGATATGGATCTGTTCTGTGCCCCCTTCACGGCTCTTAACAAACGGCCAGACAAATAAACTTAAAAGGAACTTCCTTTATCAGTTCTCAGTTCAAACTGGCTTCGAGCCCAAAAATAAACTAATTAAAGTCTCTGCCAGAAGATAACGGACTGAAACACAAATCTTTCTTACTTCAATACAAGGTGAATCAAAGGAAAGCAAAGCCCTTCTTCCAAAGTCTCTACAAATCAGGGTTACAGAAGTCAAACCACTTTTCCAAGTGTACAGCAAAGAAACCACGATCAAGGATCAAGGAACGCACGAAGGAACGTTGACTCCTGCAACTAGGGCGTGGCAGCATCCGTCCTTTATCTCCAAACTTGCCTCTAACAAGCCCCAGCTGCATAATGAATCTTGTAATGAATCTCCCGAAAAGACTCACAGCAGACATCTGCTGAGTCACAACATGGATCTATTACTTGGAACCCTGACACACAAGGCTTCTGCTCAGTTTGGAGAGGATCAGCTGCACAATATGGATGAAGTTACAAATTCAGTAGCTTGCTGCCCTGTGCATTTTGCACGAAAGGAACCAATGAAGAGGTTGGTAGATTCAATGTAGCAACATAGACTATATGCTTCCATTATTTGTTTGAGCATGAGGAAGACAATCTTGAAAGTTTGCTTGATATTTCTGAAGGGATTCCAAAATGAACTGAAAGGAGCAGAGATCATAAAGGTGTTTTAAAAGCAGAAGATCCTCTTTGGCATTTCAACAAGAACAAGTGTAACACTTTATTTTGCAAAGCAAAGTCCTAAGTGATCAAAAGACCAGCCAGATGATCGGCCAATATTATATAAGGCATTATATTTATTGCCTTAAGAGTTCGTGCTTCTTAGATTTTGGGAGAAGGCAGGGAAATTACAGTTCCATTTTTTTTCATTTGATGAGATCTTTTCTGTGGCATCCAGCCAGTGCTGGGCACCAATCAAAAGTTCTGGTCTTTAATTTAATGACTTTCCCAAGACCTTCAAAGAAACAAGGCATGCAACTTCTAAGCAACAAGTTGCATTCTTCTGGCTTTAGGTAACTTGGCACTTTTCATGCCAGGAAAATTTGTTGAACGCAACATTGTTGTTGTTGTTAGTTGCAAAGTCATGTCCGACCCATTGCGACACCATGGACCATCCTCCAGGTCTTCCTGACCTCTACCATCCTCTGGAGTTCATCTGTGCTCACGCCAACTGCTTCAGTGACTCCAGCCAGACAGCTCATTCTCTGTCCTCCTCTTCTTCTTTTACCCTCAATCTTTCCTAGCTTTATGCTCTTCTCCAGTGAGTCCTTCCTTCTCATTAGGTGGCCAAAGTATTTGAGTTTCATCTTCAGGATCTGGCCTTCTAAGAAGCAGTCAGGGTTGATCTCCTCTAGGACTGACCTATATGTATGTTGAACACAACATTCAGGTTTGCAAATAGTGGTACACAGATCACTAGTCTTGGTAGCCTTGACCACATCCTCATAGTCTCATGAAGTGAAGGGGGTGAATATGTGGGTTCCACCACAAAACCGCGCTCGACTAAACCGCGTCCGACTAAACCGCGTCGCTGACATCATCAAAAAGGCGACAACAGCGCGGAGACAGAAGCACGCTGTAAACCCTAAACCTAAAATTAACCCCTAAACCTAAACCTAACCTCCCTAAACCTAATCCTAAACCTAACCCTAACCCTAAACCTAACCTTAAACCTAACCCTTAACCTAACCCTAAACCTAATCCTAACTCTTAACCTAACCCTAACCCTAATCCTAACCCTTAACCTAACCCTAAACCTAACCCTAACCCTTAACCTAACCCTAAAGCTAACCCTAAAGCTAACCCTAAACCTAACCCTTACCTTAAGTTGAATCGGCTTGCTTTCACAGTGCTATTTAAAGCGCCCTTCTTTCTCCGTGCTGGCTGTTGTCGCCCTGTTGATGACGTCAGCGACACGGTTTAATTGGGCGCGGCTTAGTCGAGCGCGGTTTTGACGGGTCACGGAATATGTGATTCATCACTCTACTGGTATAAATGTCTAAGCTGAAAGAGACTGCCTCATATATAGCTCTGCTCCATTTCTTTGGCTGAAGAAAACACCTGGAAGAGAATTCAAAAGAAATGTGCAAACTAACCTTCACCCACCAATTTTGTCGGTTTAAGATTAATTATGAACGCTCACAAACCCCTGCTTTCGTCTAGGAAGGAGCTGATGTTTGGCAGCCTTTGTGCTTTTAATCAATTTGTCTCATTATCACTTTAATCCATCCGAAATGGCAAATCATTGCCCACCCTCACGTGTGTAAACTACATCAGTGTATATATAATATTTAGATCTGTCTTTGCTATGTTGTCCTTTGCTGTCATGTTTCTTGTGTTAAATCTTTGAAGTGCGAATCTGAAAATAACAGTCGGAGCTCATTAGCAGATTAGGTGAGGCAGTGAATCCATGTGTTCACGGTGCATTCTTGTTCTCCCAGTCTGATGTGGTTTCTCTTTGAGAGCAATTACATCTGATTGACATGTTTTGATGTGCCTGCAGCCTTGGCTTTTTCTTACTGAAGAGCTCTAGCTCAAGGACGATGGTTCTTTTATTTATTTTCGGCCGCCCAGTATTAACTAAAATCAAGAACCCGGCGATAAAAAAAAAAAGTTAAATACCTTTTTCAAATGCAACTTGAATCAAATTATAAAATATGCTCAAAGGAGCATGTTTTGTTTTGGTTTCACACCGCGAGATTGCTGAAAGTCAAGTAGAAAACTTGAGTTTAGTTTAGGACTGGGGTTTAAATGAACAGTTAGGAGAGGATTTGATTGCTATTCCGGCCCCTGCAAAAAGAGTTTTGTTGAAGCAAAATGGAAAAAAAAATTTCAGAAAGAGAAAGACTCCCACTCAGCATTAGATTTCCAAAAGCTGGTTTTATACATATGGGGTGCTATTAGAAGAACTGGCTATGATTCTGCCAGAGTTTGTTGCAGCAATCAAATCCAGAAAGCACACACAGGTAACTCATTCAGCAGGATTCAATAACTTCTTTATATACATAATAACACATAAGTCATATATACGATACCAATAGCAGGTTTTCCAACATGGTAGAGAGTACAAGCAAATACAGACGGAGGAGAGAATAGTTTCCACTTTCAGTTCAGAAAGTGGAAACTATTTGCAGCTTTATTACTGAAATTAAAGTAAGACATGGCCTAGCTGTCTCTAGCAAATACTGTTTCAGTTTCCATTGGCTGACCTGTTCCCATGTCTATTCAAACAGTCCCCATTGGCTGACCTGTTGCCATGTCTATTCCAGTCCATAAACATACTCTGACAGATTCAACGTGGAGGACAAACCTACTAATACTACCAAAAGTTGTCTCTTAAAATAGTAATTATTCTTTTCAAAGTGGTCTATTTCTTTCCAGACACAGGATCTAAGCTAAACAACACATCAGAAATTCATTATCATCTCCCAGTTTGATGTCCTTTGTCACCCTCTAATTCTGAAGAGATTGGCTTAAAACTCAAAAGAACCACTGTGTTTTCAATGCCACTAGAACGAGCCATTTGTGAAATGGAAGAAGCCCTGAAATAGATTTTCTGTACATGAATGCAAGCTTTAAACAAGTAAAACCTTGTTTAAATCTCAGACTAATGTTACCTCTTGTTAAAGCATCATGTGCTTGTCTTTTTTTTATCTCACCCAGCACTGAAATTTGACTTATTTTGCTTTGTTTGTCTTAAAAACAAGACTTTCAATTACTTTGCAGTTCCATCACTGGAAAAGGAATGTTGATTTCTCCTGCCCTGGTGCCAGCTGCAAGTTCTCAGTGCAGCATCTGTGATATTTCTCTGTCTCTCTTTGAGAAGAATCAGAGCTGACTGAATGTCACGGAATGGCTTGGTGTTATTTCTTTAACTAATAAGAGATACATGTAATTTTGCTCACATAATTTTGCCTACAGTAGCACAAGTGGTGCTGTAGGAATCACAAACAGTTTTGCAGTACAGGTGGTCCTCCTTTAGGTACTGACTCAGTTAGGGACCCTGTGCAATTACAAGGGAGATGAAAAAGTATTTGTCTTATTTGAAAAAGTAAGCCTGTAAGCACAACAAATATAAAATTCAATACATTTTGAGAGAACTCCCTGCAGTTGATGTGTCAAGAGTTGGTACATTCCAACAACTCTCTACCTAACTATTTTTTTTTCTTAATTTTGACTGATGAAGTTACTTGGATGAAAAGTCTCAGATTAACAAACTTTGGTCCAGGTGCCATGATTGTAACTTTTTTTAAAGATATATTTGGCTTGGATGGTTGAGTTTTCATTGACATAAAGCACAACGAAAGGTTACAGCTAGTTACAGCTTTGCTTAATGGTTGTGTTGTCATTTCTAATTGTGATCACTAACTGAGGGCTGCCTTACAAGTAGTCCTTGACTTATGATCGATTATTTAACAACTATTCAAAGTTATGATAGCAATAGCCATAGCGCTTAGACTTATATAACCTCTTCATAATGCTTTTACAGCCCTCTCTAAGTGGTTTACAAGTCAGCCTATTGCCCCCAACAATTTGGGTCCTCATTTTACCCACCTCGGAAGGATGGAAGGCTGAGTCAACCTTGAGCCAGTGAGATTTGAACTGCTGAACTGCAGCTAGCAGTCAGCTGAAGTAGCCTGCAGTACTGCACTCTAACCACTGGGCCACCTTGGAAAGGATGCTTTATAAAGGACTTTCAGCCATTGTAAAATATTGCATGGATCCCTTCCCCCATAGTCACATGATAGCATTTCAGTCATTTGGCAAATGGCTCACATTCATGACTGGTTGCAGTATCCCATGGCCATGTGGCCACAGTTTGGACGACTCAGGAAAATGGGTTCACACTTATGTCCGTGTGATTTGCTTAATGTAATGTGGATAAAGCCCTTCATGGTATTGGACCTGGGTACTTGAGAGACCGCCTGCTGCCAATTACCTCCACTAGACGGATTAGATCCCACAGATTAGGCCTCCTCCGAATTCCATCCGCCGGCCAGTGTCGACTGGCGACTACCCGGAGGAGAGCCTTCTCTGTGGCTGCTCCGACCCTCTGGAACGAACTCCCCGTGGAGATTCGAACCCTCACCACCCTCTAGGCCTTCCGCAAAGCCCTCAAAAACTGGCTGTTCTGACAGGCCTGGGGCTAGAGAGCTGTTGCCCCCGTCTCGAATGGTATGACTGTTGTGAGTTTTAAATTATATATTGTTATGCTTGCTGTTTTTTAAAATTTTTTGTCTGTATCTCCCTTCCCCGGTTCGAGTTGTGAGCCGCCCTGAGTCCCCTTCGGGGGAAAAGGGTGGCATATAAATATAATAAACTGAAACTGAACTGAACTGAACTCCCTTGGACGACTCTGGCTCTTCCTTGGAGGCTTGCTTGAGGGACTCAGAAACACGATTTATTACTGACCCTGAACTGCCAGCAGAAAGAGAATTATAGGTTTCGCCTGGGGACAGCTTTTAGGTCAGTGAAGAGGAGGAGGAGCTGCCTTCTGTGGTGGATCTCAGAGCACACAGGGCAGAGAAACAGAGGTCTGCCAGATTACTCGGGAGAAGGCCCCTGCCCCTCTTGTTGGGTTGCACCAGGAAGCTATATAGCATGACAGGCAGAAAGAGGTGTTGCTGGAAACAACGTGTGTGGTTCATGGCTGTGTGTTTCTTCGTGCTTCGTGTTGGATCTTCTCCTGAACTTCTTCTGACAAATGATCTCTCACGGAGGCTCTTTCAGTTTCGCCTGGTGGCTTTAAGTTGGTTTAGTGAACTTACTTGCTGGAGTAGCTTTGCAATTGTTTTATGGCCTATTGGCTATTTCCTAGTGGACTAATCTTGGCTTGCTTGTGATGCTCGGGAACACCAATAAAACTCTCTATAAAACTGCACTGGGGTGTGTGTGTGTGAGAGAGAGAGAGAGTGGTGCAGCACACTTAACAGTTTTGTGATTCAGGCTTGTAACTGCATGATTGACTTAACGACCAGTGTAAGAACCATCATAAAATCAGTTCTGGTTATGTGGGTGCTTCAACTTATGACTGTCATGACTGAAATTTCAGTCCCAACTGTCATAAATCAAGGACTACCTGTATTGAGAATATCAATATTTACTATTTATTTATTCTCTTTCTAAAGCCACATAACTCAGTCAATGATGGGGGGGGGCTTGCAATTCAAAAAAATATATTACAATCAAAAATACTAAAAACATTTACCAATAAAAATGTTAAATGTGAAAAATACTAAAAACATTTTAAAACAATTAGAATAGAAACATCCAATATAAGTGTACTGTACATAGCAGCTGAGAAACCTGGCCAGTTAGCAATAGAGCCAGCAAAGTGGGCTCTTGACACATTCAGTACCCCATGCCCAGGGACAAACCCAGGTTTTTAGGGCCATTCTAATCTCTGAAAGGAGGATGTAGCAGGAGTGGCTGTTGGGGGTTTGCAGAGGTTCGGGAGAAACTCTAACTAACATTCTATGCAGTTCGGAGAACCCCCAAATCCCACTATTGGCTGGCCTCGCCCACCCCACTACGCCCCTCCCAGGAGTCCCCACACGACCCGTTTTGGATGCAGGTAAGTGCTGGCCATGCACGGAGGCTCAGGGAGAGAAAAAGTGGACCTACTGGAAGTTTGGGAAGGGGTCAGAGGGCCTCCGGAGCCTGCGAAGGCCGTTTTTGCCCTCCTGGAGGCTCGAGAAAAGCCTCTGGAACCCGAGGAGGGAAAAATGCCCACACATGATGCAGGAGGCTGACTAGGCCATGTCCACCATGGCCATGCCCACCTAGCAGCCGGGCACTGAACCCCTTGCTAAAATTTTTGAAGCCCACCCCTGATGTAGAGGACACTGCAGAAAAAGCCCATTTTCAATACTCTTTTGCTGACGGGATCTGCAGCAAGTCCATTCTGCTAGTCGGACAGGGAGAGACTCTTTGAAAATGGCGACCCCTCAAGTAACCTGGGCGAGAGGTAGGAGGAGGAATACATATTAGGTATTTATTGCTTATAAATACTCTTTATAAAGAGCCGAGGTGGCGCAGTGGTTAGGGTGCAGTACTGCAGGCCACTTCAGCTGACTGCTATCTGCAGTTCAGCAGTTCTAATCTCACCGGCTCAAGGTCGACTCAGCCTTCCATCCTTCCGAGGTGGGTGAAATGAGGACCCAGACTGTGGGGGCAATATGCTGACTCTGTAAACCGCTTAGAGAGGGCTGAAAGCCCTATGAAGCGGTATATAAGTTTAACTGCTATTGCTATTGCTATTGCTTATCTGTAACTTTCCTTTATTATTTTCACAAGATAACTCAAGGCAACAACATATCTAACACACCTTCCCCCTTCTATTTTCCCCACAACAAACAACAACCCTGTGAGTTGAGCTGGACTGAGAGAGAATGATTAGCTCAAAGTCACGCAGCTGGCTTTCATGGCTAAGGCAGGAGTAGAACTTGCTGTCCCCCAATTTCTAGCCTCATGCCTGAACCACTAAACAGGGGTGTCAAACTCGCAGCCTGCAGACTGGATGCGTCACGGGCTGGCCACACCCACGCCCAGTTTAGCGAAGGGGAGGAAAGTCACAATACATCATGAGCCAATGTGACGATGCAAGTTTGACACCCCTGCACTAAACCAAACTGGTATGTGTGCTGCCTTGAGTTACAATGAGTCCTCAACGTACGACTACAATGAAGACCAAAATTTCTGTTGCTAAGTGAAACATTTGTTAAGAGAATTTAGCCCCATTTTATGAAACCTGTCTGGCCACAATTGTTAAGTGAATCATTGGAGTTATTAAGTCAGTAACACGGTGGCTATTGCTAAGCAAATCTGGCTTGCCCATTGATTTTGCTTGTTAGAAGAATCGCAAAAGCTGATCACATGAACCCAGGACACTGCAACCGCCATAAATAGGAGTCAGTTGCCAGGCATTCAAATTTTGATCATGTGACCATGGGGATGCTGCAACGGTCGTAAGTGTGGAAAAATGGTCATAAGTGACTTTTTTCAGTGCCATTGTAACTTTGAACAGAACTGTTGAAAGTCGATGTGTATTTGTAAAAATAACGAAGGCAGGAAATAAATAAATAAGCAAGCAAAGAAACAAATAAATCACCTTATCTGAGATCTCTTCTTAATATCGCTTTGAAAGTTTGACTTCATTTGTTTCCTATTCTGGGCTGATTTGCCACTTTTTGCCTAATGGCTTCTCCTTCTTGCCTTGAGGAGTGCATCTAGAAGGCCGTCACAGATGAAGCTCTATCAACCTTCCTGACAGGCCATTGTTTTTGGTTCAGAACCAAAGCAAAACATAATTAAATCAAGCTCAAGTGCCCATTGCCAGATTGCAGATGAACATTTTAATTATCCTGACTTTCCGAAGGGAGGTGTCGATTGGGAGAAGGGGAGGGCAGCAATAATGAAGAGAAAATGAACTTGCTTGGCACTCGAACTTGAAGCAGGCCTACAATATGACTGGATCTATTTGTCTAATCTGGGATCATTTCAGAAGAAAGTCTTTCCTGACGACATTCTGGAGGAACAGAAGTTCACCCTTAACTGTCACACGCGAATTCTTCAGCGCTGCGGTTGCAAAGACAATCGTGTAATTTTTCCGGACTAACCTTCCTTTCAAACAAAAGTGCCGTTGTTATTATTTTGCATTCAACATCGACGGAACGAGACAAAGGAGAAAAACATCTGCCTTCGTGAGCCCAAAGCTCAGTCAAATAAAAGGCTTCTTCACACTTTGATCGACTCATCAACAATCTCTTCACAAAGGGGGGGGGGGGGAAGGACAACAATTAATGCCAGAGGGTTGTTTTAAAAAATTATTTTCAAGCAAGTGGAAAGAGATACAATATCGTTTGTTTTGTTTTGTTTTCTCGGTGTGCCATGGAAGTAAAAGGAGTATTTTTGTTTGCATAATGCAGATGAGGAAAAACAAGACTGTTGTGTAAAATATCCAGGTGTCTTTCCATGACATTCATTTTGATGTGCTGTACTATCACAGGAAGGGCCAGCACTGGGAGCAAGATTTAACTTGCCTGCCTAAAGTTGTTTTCCAAAATCCAGAGAATCCCTGAATTCTTCTGACCTTAACTATTCTGTATTAACTGTTGCGTTAAAACCACTGCTAATATTTTTTATTAATTAATATTTCTGATATGACAGGTATAAAGCATGACACTCAAGACGGATCTTTTGGAAGCGATAAATTCACTGTGATAGAAGTTTAATTGCACTTAAGAGAATCCTTTCGCTTTAACCACTCAACCTCCCCTACCCCAGCCCTAATTATTTCCATTGGGGTGGTTATTTGCACTTGGCTCAAGTCCGATTAAATGTTATTTATTTCCTCAGGACTGGTTCTTCAACTGTTTGCTGTATTGTAAAGCTGAGGGGGAGGCATGATGGTCTCCCACTGGGCCCATCTAAAAGAGTCGAATGAAAGAAGCCACTTGAGGGAAGAAACCGTTGTCTGTTAAAGTTTGCTCCAATTCCAAGAGATAGTTATACGACTTTTATTGAGGCCATATGCTCAGTACTTCTTCATCCTGACATGCAGTCAACCAGAAATCCCGTGAAATCATTTGTGACTAGTCTTGCTTCAACATAAAGAAAAGAAGACATGATTTTTCAGGCCTTTTCCTGAGTCTGGATGGGTTGCTTAGGCAGCTAGAAATGGATGGAAGCAAACCACATTATAAAGTTTTGGAAGTGGGACCGCCCCACAGTCAAGAGTTGGTTCCGGCGGTCGCTACTGTCAGTTCGCTTGTGGGCATGGCACGCACACATGCGCAGTGCAATAAAAACTGCTATGTGCAGAAGGAAAAAACAAGATGGCGGCATCTATAATGCCGCCCAGAGAACCAGTTCGTGGCATGGCAGGCCTGGCTCACTGCCAGTTCCAGCAACCCAGGCCGCCAAACCACTACCGGTTCAGCCAAACCAGGTCGAACCAGTAGGAACCCACGACTGCCAACAAGATAAGATAACCTTTATTGTCATTTTTTTTTTCCTGTGGGACTCTGGCACACATTAAAAATGAAATTCTGTTGCCTGCTCTCAAAAGTGTACAGATATATAATACACATGTAGATATGCTATAAACATACTTATGTGTTGTGGCCCAGCAGGCGCTGTTGGAGCTGCCATGAGACTCCGACAGCAAGGGGCCCTATGAGTCGGCTCTGGAGGATGTGGAGGACCCTGGACAGGGTTCTGACTCCAAGCAGGGCGCAAAGAGGCTGGTTGGCCACCAGGAAGCGCCTGAGCCTTGGACCAGTGGGGAGAAGACAAGGGAGTGTGAGTCGGAAGCCAGTAGTGAGTTGTTCCTGGATGCCCGGCACCTAATAGGTGTCAGGAACAGTTGTGCAGTTACAGGAGGTAATTGCACTCAGCTGGTGGTCATTAGGCTCCTCTCCAGACTATATAATGACTGCTTGTGCACACGCCCCTCTTGCAGAAGTCAACGCAGGAACTAATGTCGGAGAACATTATTGTGAGCTTGACAGGCTGGATTGCTGCCAAGCCTTATCTGTGCTGGATTGCTGCCCAAGCTTGTCTGTGCCGGTTTGCTGCCAAGGACCTGTCTGTCTGTTAATTAAATGCCATAAGTTATCTTTGGCTCGGAGTGTGTGTTGGTGTGGGACGAGGGGGTCAGAATACTTACATATATACCTACACACTCATATATAAATAGATATAAATATTAATCACTGTCCATCTTGAATACAGAGCAGGAAGAGGAACCTTGAGAGCTCACAAGGTTGATACTGTATGGAACAAAACTCTAGCTGAATCTGGGTGTTCTGCTTCGGACACCACCAAGCCTCCTCCTAGATGCTAACAAGGAAAACAGGTCATGAAAAGGATGTGTAGCCTCCCACACAATACTGTGAACCCTGGTCAAGCATCGCTTATATGCTATGTTACATGTTAAGAAGCAAGAAAGATGCTCTGATGTTAGACAAGTAACTTGACTATTGCCCCAAAGTAGGACTAGATGTAGAGTTATGAAAATCTGGGAGAAAAGGGAAGATGCTTATTATTTTTCCTAGATTATTTTTTCGTGCCTCTGTCTCTTGCCTTCACATCTCTAATTAGAATATTTGGACAATAAAGAGTTGCTAAATAATAGATTTAATTCCTATAGGGGGATGATGGTCCTCTCTCCCACTAATGGTTATCAAATCATAGTTCTAAATTTTCCACTTTAGCTGGAAGTTGAATTAGATGGTCATAAGGCCTGAAGGGCTTAAAAGCTCCAACATTCATTTGCTTATCACTGCCTCTCAGACTAGTCCAGGCTTCCAGATATGCAGATTCCCGATCACAGAATACCTCTACCATTATGGCCATTGCAGAGAATTTTGGAAGATGAAGCTTGGAGAATACTAATCTGTGAACCAGTGAAACATTCCAAGTTGTAGTCAACGTTACCCACAAGCCTTACCCGCCTTACTTACCGATAGCCGAAAAGGTTGGGTGGAAACGTGGCATGCATGCGTACGCATTCATCGGGGCCGCACTCTGGAAAAGCCAAACTTCCGGGTCCTAGCACGCATGCGTGCCCAACGATCAGCTGACCAGTGTGCATGCTCATACTGCATTTCGGCACTGCCGCATGCACAGAGAGCTGATCGTCACATGTGCCAGAAACCCAGAAGTGAAACAGGCAAAGCCGCACATGCTGGGAGACATGACTTTGCATGCCACTTTGGGCACGCGTGCCATAGGTTTGCCATCACGGGTATAGAGACTGAGATTGTGGACTAAAAACTGGGAGAATGTGACTTCTACTTCTTCCTTAAGGATGAAAGCTGGCAAAGTGATGTTGAGCCTGTCACTCCCTCTAAAGTAGCCTCCCTTGGGTTTCTTACTTATATAGTTTTGCTGATAACTTTAATCAAACTTTTATGCTGCTTTTATGCGATGGAAATATACCAAAATTCCACAGCTCCGTCTTTTGCCAATGCAGTCTATAAACAACTGTTTCTCTCATTAATTCGTGAGATTTCTTGCACTGGAAAAGGTTAGGGGACAGGGTCATCTTTGATGTTCCTCCCAAATCTGTATACTTATGGATCACTAGCCCCCCTTTCTGCTTGTTGGAAGCACAACAAATTGTGGGGCATAAACAGTAGTGTTAGGAGCAATGGAGATAATTCAATTGTAATGAAATGGACACTGGATCCCTCCCTCAGCACCATGAAGCTGATGAAGCCACTTGAAGACTCTCAAGGTTTCGTGAGCATGCGAACTTTCACAATGATAGTCAGCCATGTGAAGGAAAGCAATTTTAAAGAGCAAATCCCGAAAGGCATTTTTTGCTACTTGCTTTGTTGAATGATTTGGATAATCCCATTTGCATTACATATGAGAATCACATTTGATAAGAATCGGGCGGGGAGGGGGAACACAACATTTACACAGCTCTACTTGCAAATATCTTACCAGAGTTGTTATTCTTTAATGAGTTCCCCCCCCCCCCACTAAAAGATTAGGTTAGGATTGGGGCTTTTCCAGTGACCAT
Source organism: Thamnophis elegans (assembly GCF_009769535.1). Lineage (NCBI taxonomy): Eukaryota > Metazoa > Chordata > Lepidosauria > Squamata > Natricidae > Thamnophis > Thamnophis elegans. The sequence goes on along the minus strand of NC_045545.1, from coordinate 14,216,030 downwards.
TCTTCCTGGCAGACCTGATGACTTTTGAAATGTTTTCCTGCCCATGTATTGATGTTGCGGAATCAGCATCTACCCATTTCTCAATTACTGCATTTTTTGGACTATAAGATGCACCAGAATATAAGACACACCATGATTTTGAAGAGGTACAATAAAAATTTTTTAAAAGTTTTTGCACTCTGCAGGCCTCCCAAACCCTCTGCATGGCTCATTTTTTGCAAAAAAAAAAAAGGGGGGGGCATGCAGAGCTTTGGGAGGATTATAAGGTGCTCCTGGGTCCTGGGGTGCAAAATCAAGCAAAAAATGGACCATTTTTGCAAAGAAAAGTGCAGGGGGGGCAAAAATGGCCCATTTTTCCTCTTTTTTGCCCTCCCCAGCTCTCAGGAGCACTTTGCAAGCCTCCCAAACCCTCTGAACATCCATTTTTGCAAAAGGGGAAGGGTTTCAGGAGGCCAAAAATGCTGTATTCGGTCTATAAGATGCACCCAGATTTTCATCCTCTTTTTCGAGGGAAAAAGATGCATCTTATACTCTGAAAAATACAGTAAGGATTTTTCCTAGAGCAGCAAGAGGTTCAGTGGCTCAGTGGCTTAAAAGGTGCTAGAGAATGTCTGTTCAAGTTCTACCTGTAATGACCTGCCTCAGCTACTCCCTCAGGAAAGCAGGACGCTTGAAACAATTAGTTATCAAAAGGAACGTTTACTGAGAAAAAGTGATTGCAGAGAAGTCAGGTGGAATCTGAAGCTTCCCCACAAAGCGTTAAGCTATTCTTCCCAATTCAAACCGCACCCCCCTTCACTAGTCCATCAGTAGCCAATACAATGCTGCGTAGGTGTTTTGAGAACTCTGAGGCATTAGCTTGATTCATCCCCAGAATGGAGCAACCTTGGTGTCAGACTAGAACGGGCTGGGTGTTGTGTCCCGCCAGCAACCAGCAGAGCTGGTGGCAGACTCAGACAGTGAGGAGGTTGGGGAGGAACATTGGCCAGTCCTGGAGTCTGGGGAAGGCTCTGATGAGGGCTCTGCATCAGAGGCAGAGATGGGGCCAGGGCAGTCCAACAGTTATCAACTGCCTTCGGAGTCGGAGATCAGTGGGGCAGAAGAACAACTGGAGCCTGTTCTCGATGTGTTCATGCACAGAACTGCCAGGAGAAGGGAACAATTAAGGAAGATGGCCCGACTCAGGAGTAAAGGCACAGATGGATGGTGAATGGCCCCTCCTATAGGGAATAAAGAGGAGTGAAAGGGGAGGGGAGTTTGCAGGAGACACTTTGTTTCTTTAATTAGTGTGAAGATTTGTTCATGACTCTCAGAGACTCCTTGCCAAGTGTTTTCTTGTACAGCGTTGCATTTGGAAGATATCGCCCTGTTACCTCTCCAAGCCTGATAAGGTCTGTGGTTGTAAATTCACCCTTCGATAGACTGTTTGCTGGGGCTTTGCTGGATGTGAATGAGAGGGATTCACATTAGCTTAATAAAAAGGGGTTTTGTCAGGACAAGGAGCCTGCTTCGTGATTTTGGGAAGCCTAGGTCAGAACACTGGGAGGAAACCCATCTGTCATCAACATAGCCCCCACCCCCTAAATCCCATGCTGTTACAGCAAAAGCGAAAGCATGCAGAGAATGCAATCCCAATAGCCTCTGTCCCCCTCCCCACCACACCTCCATCGGAATGGGAGCATCCCAGCAGGTGACCTGACACTAACACTGTGTGATATAGTGAGCTCCCGTCACTTGCTTCAGCTTATGCCAACCTAGCAGTTCAAAAGCATGTAAATGCAAGTAGATAAATAGGTACCACTTTATTGGGAAAGTTAACAGCGCTCTGTGTTTTGTATCATGCTCTGCGCTGTGATATGATGTCATGCTGGCCACATGACCATGGAAATGTTTTTGGACAGTGCTGACTCAATGGCCTAGAAACACAGATGAGCATCACCCCCTAAATTCGGCGGCAACTAGCAGAATAAAACCTGCAGGGATTCTTTTATCTTTACCTAGAGCAGCCCTGCCCTGTTTGAGACAGTAAATTCTCTTTGGAATGAAGTCTTCTGTCTGAAAGGCCATCCGTCCAAATTCAGTCCAAAGAAGGAAATGCAAAAGTCTTGAAGTTACTCACCATTAGAGGTAGTCCTCGAGTTACGACCAAAATTTAGCCCAAAGCAGTGGTGGGTTTCAAAAAATTTTTGAACCTGCTCTGTGGGTGTGGCCTCCTTTGTGGGAGTGGCTTGCTGGCCATGTGACCTGGTGGGAGTGGCTTGCCGGCCATGTGTTTTTTCTCTCTCTCTCTCTCTTTCCTTCCTTTTGTCTCTCTGTCCCTTTTTCCTTTTTTTCTTTCATCTCTCTCTCATTTTTTCTTTCTTTTTTTCTTTCTTTCTTTCTTTCTTTCTTCCTTTCTTTCTCTTTCTCTTTCTCTCTCTGTGTGAGCCTGTGTGTGTTTGTGGTTGTTCGTGTGTGTGGTGGGTTTCAAAAAATTTTGGAACCTCTTATATAGGTGTGGCCTGCTTTCTGGGTCCACTGGTGGAACCTCTTATAACCGGTTCGGTAGATTTGACGAATCGGTTCTACCGAACTGGTGAGAACTGGTAGGAACTCACCTCTGGCCCAAAGTTTAAGTGAAACATTCCTTAAGTGAGCTTTGCCCCATTTTATGATTTTTCTTGCCACAGGGGAATCTGGCTTCCCCATTGACTTTGTTGATGAGAAAGTCACAAAAACTGATCACGTGATCCCGGGACACCTTAGCCGTGACGTTGTAACGTTGAACGGTCAGTAAATGAACTGTAGTAAGTTGAGATCTGCCTATAATGATATCGTTAAGAGGCCCAGATACCATCTGAGCAGAATGCTTACCTCAACGTAAGATGTACTTTTCTATTTGAGTTGAGTGGCAAAGATTCTTTCCAAATTTGCAATCAAATATATCGGTGTATTTGGGGCTCTTTTGCTTAATTTATTTTTTCTCTGTGAATACATTGTCGTCTCTCTCAACTTCCAGGCTTCAGAAATTCAGTGCACAAGGAGCTACAGGGCCAACTCTCTAAACAACACAGGAGCCTCTTTCAGGAAAGCTGTTGGTAACCCAATTCCCAATTAGATCATCGTGCTTTCTGTTTATTATAGCCTGGTCCAACATTTTGTCTTTTATTATACTTCCTTTCCTCTCTGTTCATTATTTATTACGTGCTTTTAAACTGCAACTGAACCTTTGAGTCAGTGCAGGTCCTTGCATTCATAAATCTAAACTTAAAATCAGTCTACTAGAGCGTTTCACAGGACAGCCCAAAGAAAATCGGGAGTCAGGCTTCAGCCGAGAGAGAGTTTGAGTAAATGCAGCTTGCCTTGCTCGGTAGAAAAAAATTGCACTTTAATAAAAATATATATATATTTATGGTCCAAATAGAGACCCATTTTCTTTGCATCTACATAAAGACATAATCATCAAATATGACACAACATGGCCGTTTAATTTTACTGTGAATCATTCATGTGCACCAGCCTTTCTCAATTGAATGTCCACAACTGGTTATGGATTTTGGAAAGCAGACCTTGGGGGGATGGGGGAGGCACCCAGATAAAGAATGGGCTCGTCGCTTTCATTCCTACTTCTTCTTATAGCAGTTAGCAGTTAGACTTATATACCGCTTCATAGGGCTTTCAGCCCTCTCTAAGCGGTTTACAGAGTCAGCATATTGCCCCCACCAACAATCCGGGTCCTCATTTTACCCACCTCGGAAGGATGGAAGGCTGAGTCAACCTTGAGCCGGTGAGATTTGAACAGCCGAACTGCAGAACTGCAGTCAGCTGAAGTAGCCTGCAGTGCTGCATTTAACCACTGCGCCACCACGGCTTATCCAACTGTTTGATTTGGAAAATTAGGCAAATATGCGTGTCCCGCATTAATGTTGCAGGATCCAATCTGGGTCGGTCACTGAGACCAGAGGTTTTGGTCTTCTGAGCTTTTCGACTCCGGCTGGAGCCCATTTTCAGGGAACTTGTCTCTCACCAGAAGGTCTGCTTTGGACTACAGGTAGTCCTCGACTTACAACAGTTCATTTAGTGACAGTGCAAAATTACAAACTGCAGTGGAAAAAGTGACTTATGACCTTTTTCACAATTACGACCCTTGTAGCATCCTGATGATCAGGTGGTCAAAATTCAGATGCTTGGCAACTGACTAGTACTTATAACCGTTGCTGTGTCCTAAAGTCACGCGATCACCTTTTGAAACCTTTTGACAAGCAAAATCAAGGAGGAAGCCAGACTCCCTTAACAACCGTGTTACTATATTATCAACGACAGTGATTCATTTAACAACGGTGGCCAGAAAGGTTGTAAATGAGGCAAAACTCCCATAACAGATGTCTCACTTAGCACAGAAATTTGGGCTTCAGTTGTGGCCATCAGTCAAGGAAAGCCTGTGTTCTATGCTTGGCATTTTTGTGGTGCCTGGTTAGTGTGGCTTACACCCAGGGATGGGTTCCCGCCAATTCCACCTCTTCTATAGAAGAGGTTCCACAAATCTACAGTGCCGTTTAGAACCAGTTTCAGCTCCCTTCCCCCCGCCCGTCCGGACATCATCAAGATGAGGAGCAAGAGGAGGAATTCTGGGAGTTGAAGTCCACAAGTCTTAAAGCTGTCAAGTTTGAACACCCCTGGGGGTTTTTTTTCTAAAGGGTTAGAGGTGCAAGGGTCTTGTAACTTGACAGCTTTAAGATTTGCATGATTCAAATGCCAGAGTTTCTGAGCCACATTTGGTTGCTAAGCAAAAGCATTGTTAAGTGAGTTTCACCACATTTTACAAGTTGGTCACGCCCATCCAGTCACATGACTGCCAAGCAACTCCCACTCAGTCACATGGCCAGCAAGCCATTCCCACCCGGTCACATGGTTGACAAGCCACTCCCACAAAGCAGGCCACACCTACAGAAGAGGTTCTAAAAAAAATTGAAACCCGCCATTGCTTACATCCCAATCAACCAATAAAAAGTCACAGCCAACCAGCCACCACATAAATGCCAAGCATAGAATAGCCACAGGAGTGAGTTCCGCTTCTACTGCTGGTTCGCTCAGGGACGTGCTCCGGACACGGGTGCGCTTCATCCACGCTACACACGCATGTGCAGTAGGTTAAAAAACAAGATGGCAGCACCCTATGGTGCCGCGATAGAACCGATTTGGGGGTGTGGCCAGCAGAGGTACTACCTACTCGGTCGAACCGGTCCAACCAAGTAGGAACCCACCTCTGAATAGCCCAAGGCAGAAGTTCCCTGAGGGTGGGCTGGTCTCCTGCACTACCACTAAGCCACTGTTAGCAATAGCAATAGCAGTTAGACTTATATACCGCTTCATAGGGCTTCAGCCCTCTCTAAGCGGTTTACAGAGTCAGCATGTTGCCCCCAACAACAATCCGGGTCCTCATTTACCCACCTCGGGAGGATGGAAGGCTGAGTCAACCCTGAGCCGGTGAGATTTGAACAGCAGCAGAACTGCAGAACTGCAGTCAGCTGAAGTAGCCTGCAGTGCTGCATTTAACCACTGCGCTACCTCGGCTCTTACACTGTCCCCAGTGACTGATCCAGATTGGGATCCTGTTTGATTTGGGGAAATAGTAAAAGGCGACAAACACCTTTCCTAAGAGTCCCTGGGAATCTGGTCCAATGACCGCTTCACGTCTGTAACATCACTGTTTGTTCGGGAGAGGTAGGAAGTGTGAAACGACAGAGCCAAACAAATATTTTTTTAATGCTGTTTGGTTGTGGGAAGGAAGCTCCTGATTGTGATACATTATATAGGCACTGGCTGTTCAGGGAATTTGCTATGATTGAGTTCTAGTTCATTACCCAGAGGACTCCAGTGCTATTGTCAAGGCCTGGCACTACAGCAAGATGGCCTAACCCTCAGGTTACAAAGACTGCAACAGCACAAAGGCAATTATCCTGGAAGAGAAATGTTGTCCCCTAATCAGCCAGCAATCAATGCCTAAGAAGAGGAGATAACCCCCTTCTCCACTTCCGTATTAATAGTGCCATCGAGTAATTACTTTCAGCATGGGCAGGTGCATGAAGGATGAGCTCCGTAGAAGTCTCCATCCAAGATTAATGAGTGCTGTCAATTTGCCCAGCAGACAACTGATTCTCCCACTCTGTGTAGCTACTAGTTTTACACATGCCTCTGGGTTTTTCTTGAAAGTGGGGGGGGGAGGGAATTAGTCAGTCACTTAAACACAATCAGTGTGTGTGGTGAGAGAGAGAGAAGAGGAGGGAGGGAGGGAGGGAGGGAGGGAGGGAGGGAGGGTGGAGAGAGAGAGAGGAAGTTTAGCATCCACCCCTGTCCTAGAAGAATGAAATATCCATTGAAAAGGCAGAATATTATATTTCCCTGGATAAGTAATGGAGAAATATGTTTTTAGGCAGGAAACAGACTCCTCTTAATAGCGACTAGCTTTGTCAATGGGCCCTTAAAATGCCTGAGCAGTCTATTCTACGTGGCAAAGGTAGGATTAGCCTGCAACAAAAAAACCTCACCACATGGCATCTGAGAACTCAAACAAGACGCACAACCTACAAAGTAAGCTAAGACCCCCCCACACACACACCTGCCCGCAACTGGGAATCTGACAACCAATCAGAATACATTTCTTACACAGGAACAGGAAATAGAGAGGTGGGGCCGAACAAAAACTCAGGAACTCTCAGTAAGCCTCTTCTTTATCTTTTTCTTCTTCTCTCAACTCTTAAAGCATGTGATTCATCTCTTTCTCCAGGACCTCAAACCATGTAGTCCTGTCCACCATTAAAAATCATCTTTCCAAGCAGTCTCCATGTTTCCAGTGTCTTTTTCCCACTTGGAAGTGAACCCAGAAGGACGTTTCTTCCAACAGACAAACAGACGGAGAGAATATATCCACGTGTGCTTAAATGTGCATGTTCAGAACATGAAATAAAAATGGAGAAATGATCATCTTGGCAGGTTGGTAGTAATCCTAATGCTCTTCATCATTTATTCAGAAGCACAGTGAGTCATCTTCCTGACTAATTGTGGTCATCATCAGAAACTTTTTATCTGCTTCCTATGGAGTTTGGGAACTGTGGGGCAGGGATTGAGGATAAGAATGGAAGGTTACCATTCCCAGAGGCCTTGCACTTCCCGTTCCTCCAGTGGTGGGATAGGACCAGTATGCCCCAGTACAGGCGTACCAGTGTCTGCTGGGAGCTAAAGTACCGTTCCGGTACGGTGCTCCGGAGGGGACCACCCGCCCACCGTCCTTACTGTATTTGAGCTGATCGTGGCTTACACGCACGGAGCGTACGGCGCCAGTACACGCTCTGCCGAGCAGCTGGAGCGTCACGGAGCATCGCAAGTGCTAAGTACACATGCGGGCACCTGCGGGCATGCTGCGGCATGTGCAAGTGGTGGACGCCCGGCCCCGTTGCCACCATACCAGTCTGCAACGGGATGCGGAACCCACCACTGCATTCCTCTCTTATTTTGCCATTTGAGGCCCAAAAATCAGGAGCCAGAAATCCAGCTGCTTTGCGGATGAATTTCGGTGAAGGAATGGAGACTTGCAATGGGATCCGGAGAGCTGTGCAAGCAACCTGCAGCTGCAGATGTCACTCTCTTCTTCAGGAGAGTGGAAGGAAGAAAAGTACTGTCTACTGTGGCCTTCAAAGAAAGTCCAGCCACATTCTTGGCCCAAATTCTCCTCACAGCATTTTAATTGTAGGGAAACTAGGAGAACGGAGCATTAGATGTGACACTGTGCATATGTGGCTTTCCCAAAGTTGCTAATCACAAAAATCACCCCCCCCCACACACACACACACACATACACCAGTGGTGGGTTTCAAATTTTTTTGGAACCTACTCTGTGGGTGTGGCCTCCTTTGTGGGAGTGGCTTGCCGGCCATGTGACCTGGTGGGAGTGGCTTGCCGGCCATGTGGCCTGGTGGGAGTGGCTTGCCGGCCATGTGTGTTCTCTCTCTCTCTCTCCCTCTCCCCCTCTCCCTCTCTCTCTCTTTCTCTCTTTTTCCTTTTGTCTCTCTGTCCCTTTTTTCTTTTTTTTCTTCATCTCTCTCACTCTTTTTCTTTCTTTTTTCTTTTTTTCTTTATTTCTTCCTTCCTTTCTTTCTCTCTCTCTCTCTCTCTCTCTCTCTGTCACTCTGTGTGTGTGTTCGTGTGTGCGTGTGTGTGTGGCAGTGGTGGGTTTCAAAAAAATTTGGAACCTCTTCTGTAGGTGTGGCCTGCTTTCCGGGACCACTGATGGAACCTCTTCTAACCGGTTCGGTAGATTGACGAACCGGTTCTACCGAATAGGTGCGAACTGGTAGGAACCCACCTCTGACATACACACTGTTGACCATTCTTCCTAAAATCCAATACTGTACTCCACCTTCCACCTGGTCAAAGTCACTACAGATTTTCTACTGCATGTTGAGATTCCTACTCAAAAATCAAACAAGACCATGCTGACCTATTGAGGAGAGGTTCAGGACAACTGCTTTGTCCCCTTAATTCATGCCCTTCAACTTCCAAACATGCCCAAATGAAGGAGGAGGAGGAGCAATGATTGGTCCTACCACTCTGGAGACCTGGAAAGGTATCTAGAGATATATCTCAAATATATCAAATCATTCCTTGGGATTTACATAAGGTAGGCCTACATTGCATTCTTCGTCTCTAAGTTTAAGACGGAAACATAGACCTGGATCGTGAAAACCCCTTTAAAAGCTGCCATGTTCTTTGTTTGTTTCTAACCATTGTTCTTTTCATCTTTCTGTTTATATCAGCACCTTCTGTGTGGGACAAGAACCACTGAGGAAATGTTCTCCTGCCTTCTATTCAGTGCCACAACTGACCACCCATGATAAAGTATACAATTTATTGGATATTAGATTTTGCTAATTAATTCTCTGGCTTAATTTCTCCTGAAGGAATACTATTCATTGTTCTCAGTAAATATACGTAGATATCTCCAGACAAGCGGTAACTTGATTTGTATATAAATGGATTAAACCTACACAAGTGTGGTGTCTACAGATCTATTGATCAATGTTCAGAGAGTAGTCTCTTTGAGCTAGTAAGAAACAATAGAAAAGGAATTCGTTTATGTATTTTTAATCCACACACAACGGCTTCCAAGAAGACTCTACCAATGCTGCTTCAATTCGTAATTTACAACTTTACATACCACCTACAAATATAAGAACTCTTGGATGGATATCTTTTCAAGAAAATAATGCAGCCTGCCAAATTGGAACTCGGCCACACAGAAACAGGCATATAATTCATGAGTTATCTTTTGAGAGAATCGTATTGGAAAGCATATAATTTAGTAAAGTCACCTAGAAAAAGTATATTTGATAAAACCGCATAGGAAAATACTTTGATATTAGAAGATTGAGGTTTCTTTTTTTAAAAAAAAAGTATATTTGAAATAGAGGTAAAGGTGGTCCTTGCTTAATGGCCACTTGTTCAGTGACTGAACTTATGAACAAGCAGTAATGACTGGCCATTGCAGCATTCCTGTGGTCAAGCAATCATGATCTGTGTCAGACGTGGCTACTTCAAAATCCAAGAAAGGAAACCCCCAACTCCATTGTTTTAGAGAAAAGGTACATTTACTGGATATGAACTGATAGCAAGGAAAGGAAAGCAAGATCTGAGGCTAAAGGCGCGAAATTGTACTGATGCAGGAGGGGGTGCACAGGTAAACCCACCAGTGGCTGGCCAGGTTAGGTGGTCTTAATAGAATGGACCTTATAAATTCATATTAGCTTGGCTTTTCATTCTAGTGCCCTGGAGTTCCAAAGTTGACTTTTAGCTGGAGTGAACTTTCTCTCCAACTTCCTCATAAGTATTAAAAATAGGGCTGAACAGTGTGGCAAGACCCTGTAAAGGAGGGGCACAGGAAGCCAGGCGTGGGTGAGAGATAGAACAGAGGTAAAAACTGCTGACAGCTTAAGACATTATAGGAACTTCTCTTTTTTGTATTTCTCCTATGTACTTCTCTGTAACATTCCAAATGAACTTCTCCTTTTCGAAATGTCATTCTTGTCTCGTGTATGGAAACCCTTGAGAATGCACAGTGTGGAACACGGCATAAAAGTAGCCTCCTGGGCAGAGCCCAGGCAGTTCAGATTTTGGTGTGTGAACACGCTGAACTCGATGCATCAAATAAACCTGTTTCTCTCACCTTCGTGGTATCGAGTCCTGGTCTTTCGTAAGTAGATTACAAACCTCAATCTGCTGCAACAGTACAAATCAAAAGTTTACCCCAAACCCTCCCCAACAACCCCAAGCTGAATGTCCAATCTCCAGCCCTCACGGGTGTCATGTGGGGGGCATCTTCAGGTGGCTTCATCCATCTGGTATGCAGAGACGGTTGACCTTGACCAGGCCTAAACAAGTCCATTCAGCATGCGCAGAAGATGGTGAGAACAATACTCCCTCTTCATCCTGAGACATCTCCTCCAGCACATTTCCCCTCGTCGTTTTTTAAAGCCCTACATGGTATCGGACCTGGGTACTTGAGAGACTGCCTCCTGCCAATTACCTCCCATAGACCTATTAGATCCCACAGATTAGGCCTCCTCCGAATTCCATCTGCCGGCCAGTGTTGGCTGGCAACTCCCCGGGGGAGGGCCTTCTCTGTGGCTGCTCCAGCCCTCAGGAACGATCTCCCCGTTGAGATCCGGACCCTCACCACCCTTCCAGCTTTCCGCAAAGCCATTAAGACCTGGCTGTTCCGGCAGGCCTGGGGCCTCTGAATCTCTTAGCCCCACTTAAGGGTATTGTTGTCTTTTACTATGTGTTTGTCTTTTTATTTTCTATTTTGTATCCCCCTTCCCTCTTTGATTGTTCACCGCCCTGAGTCTCTCGGGAATAGGGCGGCATACAAACTGAATAAATCAAATCAAATCAATCGAATACCGAAACCCCCTTCCCCCTATTACTATTGCAGCCGATAGCAAGCAAGCAATTTAGAGGCTAACAATCTGGGCACTTGACAATTGGCTTACAACCGCGATGTTGTAGCACCCTGAAATCTTGTGACCACCATTTTCAACTTTCACTGGCAGCTTCCAAAAAACAAAGTCAATGGTGAAGCCGGTAGAACATCGCAAATGGTGACTTTGTGATGTCACAAAGGAAGGAAGAGCTTTAAGGGCAGCAAGCGCAAGTGCTTCAACCACCATTGCTAAGCAGCACAGTCATGTGACATGAAACTTTATGGCCCTGTCACTTAGTGATGGATTCTAGTGCCATTAACAAGCACTACCTGATGCAGAACTGCAACCCTAGTGGAAATATTAAGCATATTACCCAACGATGCATACAAAGCAAGTATTATAATGAAACTGTATGTAGCATATTTAGTTCATTTCCTTGTTGGCTATGACATTTCTTAAAGAAATAATTCACTGAAGCCAAAGGGGCTTGTATTTTAGTCTACCAAGCCACAGAGATGACTAGAGGTTACACTTTAGAGAGAGTTACTATGCACCTATTATCCCAGGCATCATGTGATTAATTGCTGGAGGGTCTTGATTCTGACTGATCTCCATAGGGGTAGAAAAAAAATAATGGTGGATTATGCAAAATATCTTTAAAAGAAGGATAAAGTTTACTCCTCAGTTATTTTTGCTAGGTATAACTACTGACTTTACAGTGGTAGAGACTAACTTGATCCTGCACTTAATAATGGCAGCAAGACTGTTGGTGGTGCAATATTGGAAGAAGGAAGACCTGCCTACAACTCAAGAATGGACATTGAAAGTTACAAATTTAGCCGAGATGGCTAAAATATCGGCATATCTTAAAGATCACTCAAATGAGAGATATAAACGAGACTGGAAAAAAATGGATTGACTATATACAAAATAAATATGGGACTAAGAAATTCCAGTTAGCCTATGCTTAAGGTCAGGAATGATTGAAATTGTTTAAAGTTAGCTTAGAAAGAAGAAGCTAAGATCAATGTAGAGATGTTATTAATTTTTTATTCTGTTTTCTCAACAGATTTTAGACTGTGTTTGTTAAAAATCTATACCATGTATGGGTTCTGGGAAGTCAGGGGGGAAGGAGGTGGGGGATTGGGGGGGAGGGTGGGGGGAATGAGGGACATATATTAGGTTAGACACAATGTGTTAGATCTCAATGCAATGTGACTTCACATGTATACTGTTTTTCTTTAATTTTTCTTTAGAAATAGGATAAACCAAGTACATCAATATATACTAGAAATACACAAGGGGAGGAGGAGTAGGAAAGAAGAAGGTTGGGTAGAGAGGGGTGGGAGAGAGGGTGGGTGGGGAAGGTGAAAAGGAAGGGGGGCGGATTTGGAGAGAGGAGTTGCAGAGGGGGAGGAGAAGTAGGGTAGAGGGGGATGATGGAGGGAAGATAGAAAGTTGGAGGGTGGTGGAAGGAAGAGGTATATGGAGAATGGAAGAGGTATATTGGGCTTTTATTCTCTGGGGCATTGTCGACAAGAGGAATTGATGCAATTATTGTTTAATACCGTATGGTGTATACATGTGAGTGTATGAAAATGAAAAATGAAAATAAAAAATATGACATTTTTTTAAAAAAAAAGGAAAGGCAAGAGGCAGAAAACCAGACTGCATAAGACATTGTCCTTGACTTACTTTCTTGAAATACGTTTGCTCACTAAAAGAACCATGTATACCCAAAGTCATCTCAGTTGTGATCTTCAAGATTTTAAAAAATAACTTTTTTAAAAAAAACCCATCCCGATCGTGTTTGCAAAAGAGCACCCGATTCTTGACTTAAAGCTCCTAAACAGTGATTAAGAGATAGGTGAACAATCTCACGTACAACCTTCTAAAAGAGGGTGAACAGACAGCTTGGATCTCATCCAAGTTGTGCAATCTGTCTGCTTTCCTTGTGTCTGGCCATTAATGAGGGCTGCAGATGTAAGCTTAATGGAAGGAGAATAAAGGTGCTACTTCCAGATATTTTGCAAAGGGGTGTAAAAGGAATGAAGTCACCACCTTATCCTAGAAAAGTTTAATGACTTGATGTCAAGAGAACACTTAGCAGGTCTGTTTTTCCCCAACACTACTGGAGGTTTTGTATGACAACTTCCAGCATCCCTCCCTATTGTGATGTTGATTGCAGGTTTTCATAGAATCTTAAGGCTGGAAGGGTATTTCAATGTCTTTTAGTCCAACTCTGCCCAAGGATAGAGTCCTTATACCTCTTCAAGCTTGATTCAGCAGACAAAGTCCAACTTCTGTGTAGCTCCCAGTGAGTTCCACTTCAGTCCCAGAAGCCCTTGGTACTATGCAAATGCTCCCAGTGGCTCAGTCCCCAGGGCTCTGGTTTCATTGTACAAAGACCAATTCACCAATGGAAGAGAATATTTATAGCTCAGGGTTGAACTGTTGTCTTCTAAGCTTGGTTGTTTACTTGCAGACATTTCATTACCTAACTAGGTAACATCATCAGTGCTAGAAGGTAGTGGGGCTTGCTCTCTATCAGTGTTGATGGGAGTAGTCTTGGTGGTTCCTTGATGTACTGTTAGCTTGTTTGTCTAATTTACAGTTGAAACCCAACTTCTCTGTAGCTCACAATAAGCTCCTCTTTATTCTCGGCAAAGCTTCTGGTGCTATGCAAGTGATCCCAACGCCTTGGTTGCCAGCCTGCTAAGTTGATCCACTGGACAAAGTCCCGCTTCTCCCCCATCACATGATGAGCTCCTTTTTGCTCTCCCAGAATTCTCTAGTACTGTGATTTCCAGTGATAGTACAGGTACAGAGGTGGGTTCCTACCGGTTCGCACTGGTTCAGTAGAACCGGTTTGTCAAATTGGTTAGAAGAGGTTCCACCAGTGGACCCAAAAAGCAGGCCACACCTACAGAAGAGGTTCCAAAAATTTTTGAAACCCACCACTGTACAGGTAGTTCTTGACTTACAATAGTTCATTTGGTTACCATTCGAAGTTACAAAGGCACTGAAGAAGTGACTTGTGATCGTTTCTCACAATTAAGACTGTTGCAGCATCCCAATGGTTATGTGATCGTTCAGACTTGGCAACTGATTCGTATTTATGACGGTTGCAGTGTTCCCAGGTCACGTGATCACCTTTTGTGAACTTCTGGCAAGCAAAGTCAATGGGAAAGCCCTATCCATTTAAGAACTGTGCTACTAACTTAACAACTGCAGTGATTCATTTAACAGCAGTTAGGTTGTAACATTTGGCAAAATTAACTTAACAACTGTCTTGCTTTGCAAGATAAATTTGGGACTCAATTATGATTGTATGTTGAGGACTACCTGCATGTCCTCCTTCTGTATATTTATACTACAATATAATATGTCCTTATCAATATAAATATGACCACAGAATCCCTTAAATTGAGCTTCCCCTTGACAATCTGGCAGGCATGTGGATTTATCTGCTTCATTGCCAAAATATATATATTTAAAGTTGACTTGTCAGGCTTCCATTCTAAACCATGTTGTGCCTGTAAGTAGCTAAAACAAGGATGGGATCTTCCTGCAAATGCAGATAACTGTCCATTGTGTCTTCCTAAGTAAACATCTGGGTTGAGGTCTGCTATGTCACACTGAAATAGAGGGCCTAGAACAGGGGTGTCAAACTCAAGGCCCAGGGCCGATCCGGCCTGCAGGGTGCTTAGCTCTGGCCTGCAAAGGACCGACCCACAGTGCCTCTGCCAGCAAAACAGAGCTCCGTTTTAGCTGGCTGAGGGTTGCAGGAGGCCATTGCAGCCAAAAATGGAACTCCTGAGCCCATTTTTGTTGACAGAGTGCTCAGGCCACTACAGGCACCCCCAACATGAGTAACATCGAGCTGGTCACATCCACCCTGGCCACATCCACCCAAGTCAAACACAACCTTAATGCAGTCCTCAATGAAATCGAGCTTGACACTCCTGGTCCAGAAGAAACATGCAGATCAAGTTTCAATGAACTTCTTTCTTCTAAAACCAGGCTGGGGAAGGGAATGAGGCTGCTGCTTCTTCTTCTTCTTCTTCTTCTTCTTCTCTTCTTCTTCTTCTTCTTTTCTTCTTCTTCTTTTCTTCTTTCTCTTCTTCTCTTCTTCTTCTCTTCTTCTTCTTCTTCTTTCTTCTTTCTTCTTCTTCTTTCTTCTTCTTCTTCTTCTTCTTCTTCTCATAAAGTTCTGCTGTATAGGTACACACAGGAGCATGTTGGTGCAGTGTTTTAATGCAGTATTATAAGCTAATTCGCCAACTGCCAGCAGTTCGATCCTGACCAGCTCAAGGTTGACTCAGCCTTCCATCCTCCTGAGGTCGGTAAAATGAGGACCTAGATCATTGGAGGCAATATGCTGACTCTGTAAACCATTTAGAGAGGGCTGTAAGCGTAAAGCACTATGACGCAGCATGTAAGTCTAAGGTTTATCGCTAATCCTATTGCTTATCCTTGATGTCCTTGGCCACATCATACAGAAACTAACTTAGGAAAAGCAGCTGCTTAGGCTATCTAACACTTCTCCACTAAATTATTTGGTGGATGATGCACTTCCATGTGTTGATTATGATCAAAGCTCTTTTCAGCCAGTAGAGGTTTGTAGATTATTTTCCTCCCTAGGGCTGTGACAACAGCTGGGATCAGCTGTGGCACTTATGCTAATCTAGTCCCCTGACACTAAAGATAGGAGAGACTAATAAGCTTTTCTCAGCTTCTCTTCTGAAAATGAGGACTTTTGCCTTACTGTATTCCACATTACCCAGCACGTTGTTGGCGGAGACATTTTCTGCCTTGTGGCTGCAGCATCCTCTATACCACTTCTTGAGACATAGCATAAGATTCTACCCAACCCCTTCCTTCTACAGCATTTTTTTTCTTGAGATTGGCAATGGTAGAACATCCTCCACTGCCTTCATAATAGTAGGTGGGTTAAGGAGCACAAATCTTGCATAGTACATAGCCTCTCTTCCGACATTTGGCTATCCTGTGCCACAATTTACTTTCTACGGCAATTGCTTCATTCATCATACTTAATATCAGCGTTGGTCCTGACTTCTCTCCTACAGTTCTTTAGAAAAATTGGCAGCATATTTATGCAGATGTAGATTTTGTGAGGTTCTAAGCTATGAAAGCTTGGTTGCCTCCTGTGAGGTTGAAGTTTGAGGTTTATTCGATTTATATGCCGCCCTTCTCCCAAGGACTCAGGGCGGCGTACAACATTAAAAGAAACGCATACTACAAAGTTAAAAAGAAATTAAATAGGATATCCCCAAACCCAATTAAAATTAACAATGACACATTTTTTAAAAGAATTCAAATTAAAATAACAATAATCAATACTTTGATTTGTTTTGTTCAGGCCAGGCTGGTTTGCTGGAAAAGCCAACTTTTTAGGGCGCGTCGGAAGGACCGGAGGTCGGGATTATACGAAGCTCCGGGGCAGCTCATTCCAGAGGGAAGGCGCTCCCACAGAGAAGGCTCTCCCCCTGGGGTCACCAGTCGACACTGTCTGGCCGACGGCATCCTGAGAAGGCCAACTCTGTGGGATCGCACTGGACGATGGGAGGCTACCGGTGGTATAGGTGGTCTCGCAGGTACCCTGGGCCTAAGCCATGGAGCGCTTTAAAGGTCATAATTAGTACCTTGAATCGCACCCAGAAGACAACCAGCAACCATGCAGGCCGCCTAAAGGGGGTGTAACATGGGAGTACCTGGCCCCCATGTTAAATTTACACCATAATTTCTCACTATGGTGAGGTTGGGTCACCACAAAAATTGAATACACAGAGAGGCAACACAGAGACAAAACATGCACTTATCTATCTTGTCATGTCTATGTGTGGCACGCATGTTGCGTGCATTCATGTGTACATACACACACACACACACACACCACACATATTATGGATCACTTTTATTAATATGGGTAATATTGGATTACTCAAAACTGCAAAATCAAAAAACTGATGCCTAAATCTGGCACTATATGGATTGGATATGTTTACCCGCTCTAGCAATCATAGAAATTGTAAGTAGAAAAACAGCACATTTGAATATTTTATTTTGTGTTTCAAGCAACTCTACTAGATTGTACTTAATCCAGAGCTAGAGATGAACAATGATCCAAGGTTGGTCCAGTTATTTATTTAACATTTCATACTAGAAATGTTTTTTGTACCGTCAGAATTGCCTTAATTGTCTTAGAATTGCCTAATAATTAATGGCCTAAATAATCACCTTTGGACGAGATGGGCAGCACCTAAATCAAATGAATAATAAATAATACTTTTTATTTAGGAAATGACCCTCTATAAATTGAATTTGGTTTTCTGACATTTTATCAATTCTTTATCATAAACTTATTCAACTGGAAATAAAAGAAGTTTATTTCTGGTAAAATATGTTTTATGCTTTTAAACTCTGATTATCCTTTTTCATACCAGCATGTGCCCACATTCAATGTTCATTTAAAACCACCCAGGGTAGTTGGTCTTCGTTTTTTGGCAAGTCATTTATATTATTTTGCTGTAAAAAAATATCAATGAATCAAATTAACCTATGCTGGTGTTTTTAGGATTATGTCTGAGAATTCAAGCTAGGTCTAACCTAGATTCAGTCATCTATATAAACTGAGATGATGAAAAATGATAACTCATACATGATGACAAACGAAATACCAGCTTTTTGTACTGGCATTCTGACCTCAAACCCAAGGTTTGGAATCACCTGAAATTCCCATTATCAACATACTTTGTCATTTCCATCCCTTACCCCCTTGTGGACATGTGTGTAAACTAGATAAATTATTCTATACCTTCATAAACTTTTAGTATAGGTGGACAATCTAATATACTCTTTTGTCACCTTTTTAGTTTTAGTTTCCTCCGAGTTTTGGGAAGGCTGAAAAACACACAGATAACCAGCCATTGATTGTCCACACTGTGACCAGTGAAATCCATTAAAATAAACTGATGCTCAAGATTATTTTTAAAAATCCAATCAGACCATAAGATTCTTCTATGGTGTAGGAAGATGTCTTTATGATCGTATGCTTTGGTTCCTTCCTTCCTTCAAAATATAGCATGTTAAGACTACACATCTTTGGAGTCCTTCCTACCAATTCTACTCTGGGAGATTCTGAAATTTTACCTTTAAATCCTGCCCTGACAACAGTATTGAGAAGAGAATTTTATATCTCTCCAGGATGTCTCAAGCACTTTGGAAAATAAATACGGAAATCTGTGGACTCTTAATGAATAATTGCTTTTTGCAAATTGCAATCAGTTACTCTAGTCAAATTTAACACTCACAGTATTTATGTGCTCTGTGTGTGTATATCACTAACTGTAAATGTCTAATTTCTTAATTTCTTGAAGCTTCACAAAACACATGGTACTTCAATTAATGTGGTTTTTACAGTAGTGGTCTTATATTAATACTGTTTACAAAATAAGGTATGCTTTGGATTGCTCTGAGTTGAGAAGAGCTTTTTTTAAAATCCTTTTTTAAGTTTAATCTGTAAAATGTCCCTTCGCACAAATCAGTCAATAGTCACATCACAGTAAATCTATGCAGAGTAAGGAATAGCATTTTCTATTACACAAATTTACTCCTGCTTCATTGGAATAGAGATTATGTACAATATGTCCCCGCAGATGTTTTTTTCCAGTGGGGCCCAGTGTATTTCATTTAAATGCCAAGGCACAAAATCTAAAACAATGTGACTTTAACAAGAAAAAAAAGAAAAAAAAGAAAACGAGGGGATTGGAGGAGGAATTTGATGAGAAAATGGCAAGAATTCCTGTGGCATTTGGGTAACAGTTTCCAGCCTTCATTTTAATAGAATAAACAGGATCATATTTCATTCAAATCTGGCAATGAGATGAGCTTTGGGTATTACACTGATATAAACCAATAAGAATTTGCAAATTTGAAACACTAATTAACAGACACAATATTAAATGAAAAAAAAGTTTGCTCAAGGGGCAAATATATTTGAAGACTTCCAACTTTTATTAGAATATGTTTTTGAACAGGAAAATGCAAAAGAAACTGTTCTGACATGTGTTTTTTTCAGAGAAAATACGATGGGCTAAGTATAGATCTAGGTGATATAGATAGATACAGATATATATATATATAATAGATCCAGCTGATATACATCTAGAAAATATAGTTGTAGAAGATAGATATAGTTGATATAAATGATAGAGGTAGGGACAGAGAGAGGGAGAGGGAAAGGGGGAGGGGAGAGAGGGAGAGGGGTTGAACTATGAAATCCCAGATGAACTATGACTCCATTTTGGAACATAAATTAACTACAATATTGTTATGCAAAAGCAAGGTACACTAAATTAAATAGGACACATTCCTGAGCACACTAAATTACTGTTTTTTTCGAAGTATAAGACTCACTTTTTCCTTTAAAAAAGAGGGTGAAAATCTGGGTGCGTCTTATACACTGAATACAGCATTTTTTGGCCTCCTGAAACCCTGCCCCTTTGCACAAATGAACGTGCATAGCCTTTAGGAGGCTTCCAGAGTGCTCCTGGGGCTAGGGAGAGGGAAAATGAGCAAAAATGGGCCGGGTTTTGCTCATTTTTGCCCCCTCCAGCACTCAGGAGCACTCTATAAGCCTCCTAAAGGCTATGCATGCCCTTTTTGGACGAAAAATGGGTCTGTTTTTCATGAAAAATGGGCCATTTTGGGGAGGTCTGCAGAGTGCAAAAACTTTTTTTTTTAATTTGCATCTTCAAAATTTTGGTGCATTATACTCCAGTGCGTCTTATACTCCAAAAAATATGATAGATTATGGTATTAGTTCCTAGTATCTAGGACATGTCAGTAGAATCAGAATGGAATCCTATGATCCTCTGGATATCATCAAACATCTACAACCACTCACATTGGACATCCCAGCTGGGATAGTTAGGATTTAGACAGTAGTTCAATATCTGGAGAGCTACTGGTCCCCCACCCTTGCAACAGATTGAGTTCTATGAAGGTAACCATAGCCTCACATGACTAGTTGCATATCATTCTCTAGTGTCTCCGGCATGACGGGATATTTAATAGATCTTGGAAATTCAGAGGGTGCAACAAGACAGATAAGGAAATAAACAGACCCAAATAGAAGAGAACCTGAGTCCAGCGAGGCTGAGATAGTGAGAAAGGCTAACTCTGATTTCACTACAACTACCTTTATGTTGTGTAGGAGAAATACTTTAGTAGGACTTTAAGATTCGGTTACATTGTTCTATTAGTAATAAAGATCTTTCCAAAAAGCCAAGTGGTTTCTGTTTCCTACACTTGCAATGGTTGACACACAGAACACCAGGGGATACATTTCAACCTATAATCTTTATCTCAATTAGTTTTAACTCCTATCTCTCTCTAAGCAGTAAAGGCTCGGTTTAGCAGATTGGTAGGAAAGAAGGGGTTCCAATTCAACAGGAGTTTTGTTAAATGGGAAATGGGATTTTGCAAGTCTCAAACATGCATTGTATCCCATGCTACTCGTAGTCTTCAATGTACAACAGACTGTTTAGTGACCATTCAAAGTTACAACAGCACTAAAAATATGACTAATGATCATTTCCCATAGCTATGAACTTTGCAGCATCCCCATGGTCATGTGATCAAAATCAGATGCTTGGCCACGGGTTCACATTTATGACCGTTGATGTGTTCCCCAGGTCATGCAATCCCCTTTTGCGACTTTCTGACAAGCAAATTCATTAGGGAAGCCAGATTCATTTAACAACTGGGTTACTAATTTATCAACTGCAGTGATTCACTTAACAACTGTGGCAAGAAAGATCGTAAAATGGGGCAAAACTCACTCAACAAACATTAACAACAGAAATTTTGAGCCCCATTATGGTCATAGACTACCTGTACTTTGGCAGTGGCAAGGAGGGTAGGTGGCACATGCAAAAAATGATGCCCAGTGCGCACTACTTCCACACTAATGGTGGAAGATTGATGGAAAGATCCTTGGTTGGGAATGGCACACACTCCATAAGCAAAGTTATGTAACTTTACAATAGTTTGTGTTGTGACTCAGCAGACGTCTTCTGTGAGTCTTTTCAGGATGCAAGATGACCAATGCAGCTGGGGCTCATTAGTGGCGTATTCTGGTAATAATAGGATGGATGGTGCCACGCCCTGGTTGCAGGAGTCAACGTTCCTTAGTTCGTTCAACATTCATTGATCATCGGTCGTGGTTTATTTGAGAGCACTTGGAGAAGTGGTTTGTTTTCTGTAACCCTGATTCAAGGAGACACTTGGAGAAGTGCATTGCTTTGAAAGAGTTTTTGTTTTGTATTCTGTTATCTGGTCAGAGACTTTATTTATGTTATTTTTGGTCTCGCAGCCAGTCTGAGCTGAGAACTGATAAAGAGAGTTCCTTTTAAGTTTGTTTGCCTGTCGTCTGTTACGAGCGAGGGAGAAGGGGGACAGAACAGTTTTTCTTGTGCTTTCAAAGAGATTTTGACAACTGTTGCCAAAGAGTGAACAAATCTAGCAGTCACAAGAGATCATCACTAGGTGATAAAACAATAGAATGAATTAAAGATAGTGTTGACTTACCCTCATTTGTTTAGCTTTCAAAGCTACAGCACTGAAAAAAGTTACTTATGATTGATTTCACACTTACGATTGTCGCAACATCACCACGGTCACATGATCAAAATTTGGACAGTTGGCAACTGGCATGAACTTATGACAGTTGTAGTGTCCCACGGTCATGTGATCACCATTTGTAATCTTTCCTGCCAGCTTCCAGCAAGCAAAGTCAATGCGGGAAGCCAGATTCACTTAACAACGACATGATTCATTAAACAACCACAGTGATTTGCTTAACAACTGTGGCCAAGGTCATAAAATGGGCGCAACTTGTTTAACAACTGTCTTGCTTAGCAAGAAAAAAACGTGGGCTCTATTGCGGTCAAAAATCAAGGATTACTTTACTGATTTCTATATAACAAAGTTTCCAAGAAAGCTTATTTGGATTGGGATCCTCAGGCTTGTTCACGATTCCCTGAAGTTTGCACCATGAAATAAGGCGAAGTGATTTATTTTTTAAAAAAAACAAATTATTTAGAGAAGTGGGGGGTTTATTTTTTAGAAAAAAGGGGGAAATAGTATTATTCAACGCTCTGTATTCAAATCTGGAAGAATGAAAAAAAATAAATGACTCCAAAGGGATTTCTTTGTGTTACAGGAATGATAAAAATGAAAAACCCAGCTTGCAAGCAAGTTAAAGTAATAAGTAATGAGTAAGTAAAGTAATAAAGTAATAAGTAATGCTTTCCAATATCCTCTATATAGACTTATATACCACTTTACAGTCCTCTCTAAGAGGTTTACAGAGTCAGCATATTGCCCCCAACAATCTGGTCCTCAATCCATCCTCGGAAGGATGGAAACCTTGAGCCGGTGAGATTTGAACTGCCAAACTGCAGCTAGCAATCGGCTGAAGCAGCCTGCAGTAGTGCACTCTAACCACTGCGCCACCTTGGCTATATATGCTGATGAGGTCATTGGCAGTGAATGGATGGAATATACAATTATTATAACAGGTAGCGGGCAAAGCCAAGTATTTGGGGGGGGGAGGATTCGCAATGCACATTAGTGTGAATGACTCAGACTTCTGACACTCATTAAAACCGCCACATCATATGACTACTTTGAAAGTTGTCCCTGTTTGTTTTGGTAAATGTGTGCATGCACAGACCACCCTTCAACTATGAAATGAGAGGCCTCTGGATGCCCATTTATGGAGAGACAGGATCAACTTTGAAAGCACCTCCACAAGCCCAGCGAAAGACACAGATGCTTCAACATTTTTTCATGCTCAGAAGAGAGGTGTTTCCTTTGTGTTAACACACGTTTGCAAAATGTTCTTTCAAATACTTTGCACATCCTGATTAAATAGCTCCATGAAAATGTCAAAGTCATACACAGCCATTGTGAAAAAGCCAAGTTCCAAGTTGGGGATAATTAGGAAAAGGATTTTATAAAATGGACCTGCCAATCATAATAACATATTGCGCATCCTGATGGGAAAAAACTGTGCTGTTCTTGTCAATGTATTCACAAAATGAATATTGTAAAGGCTGAGTGGTTTTTAAAAAGAAGCAACTATTTGGTCAAGGAACTATCGGTAACAATGCTTCATTCTGTTTACCTGATACAAAAGGTGAATGGGGAGAGGGGTAAGGTAGAGTAGAAATTCTGGATTATTTAGTGAAACTGAACACTTCAGATAAAATTTCACGATCAAGATGATACACGATTAAATAAATGAATAAAAGAGGGGTGTCAAACTCGATCACTTCACGTGACATATTGTGATGTATGGTGATGCTTTTTGCCTTTCTGGAGCCAGGGTGGGTGTGGCCAGCATGTGACACATCTGCCTGCAGGCAGCCAGTTTGACAAGCCCAGAATAGAAGATACATTGGCAAAAAAAAAAAAAATCAGAACACAAAATACAAGCTGGGGGGACACAACCTTGTAGATGATCCTCACTCTGTCAAGGACATTGGAGTACTCATATCTAATGATCTAAGTGCCAGAGCCCACTGTAAAACATTGCCAAAAAGGCATTAAGAGTTGTTAACCTAATCTTGCGTAGCTTCTTCTCTGGTAATATTGTACTGCTAACTATAGCATACAAAACATTTGCTAGACCAATTCTCAAATACAGCTCATCTGTTTAGAACCTGCACTGCATATCAGATATTGATACAATTGAGCGAAACCAGAGATATTTCACGAGAAGAGTCCTCCATTCCTCTGCTCTCAACAGAATACCTTATGCCACCAGAGTTGAAATTTGGGGCTTAGACAACATAGAACTATGCCGCCTTCAGTCTAATCTAAGTGTAGTACATAAAATTATCTGCTGCAATGTCCTACCTATCAATGACTACTTCAGCTTCAACCACAACAATGCACGAGCACACAATAGATACAAACCAGAGGTGGGTTCCTACCAGTTCGCACCTATTCGGTAGAACCGGTTCGTCAAATCTACCGAACCGGTTAGAAGAGGTTCCACCAGTGGACCCGGAAAGCAGTCCACACCTACAGAAGAGGTTCCAAAATTTTTTGAAATCCACCGCTGATACAAACGTAAGGTAAACCGATCCAAACTCGATTGCAGAAAATACAGCTTCAGCAACAGAGTGGTCAATGCCTAGAATGTACTACCTGACTCAGTAGTTTCTTCCCCAAACCCCCAAAACTTTAACCTTAGACTATCTACTATTGACCTCACTCCATTCCTTAGAGGTCTGTAAGGGGTATGCATAAGCGCACCAACATGCCTACCGTCCCTGACCCAATGTTCTCCTTTTATTCCTATCCATTTCATGTATTCAAATCATGCTTATACATATAGTTATCTAATACAGTTTGATGAAATAAATAAACAAACAAACAAACAAACAACACTACTCAGGTTAGGTATCCATCATTATGTAGGAGAAGGAGTGGCAGAGCCTGGGGGTGGAGTCAGAAGAGGAATTAGCCTGGAGTTT
The DNA here is from genome assembly GCF_009769535.1 of Thamnophis elegans. Lineage (NCBI taxonomy): Eukaryota > Metazoa > Chordata > Lepidosauria > Squamata > Natricidae > Thamnophis > Thamnophis elegans. Next base: position 14,191,504 of record NC_045545.1, on the reverse strand, counting down.
CTATGTTTTCACAAGTAGTTTAAGTCCAATCCTTCTTTAATTCCATTACCCCTTATTTAGCACCAGAATAATGCTGTTAGTTGACTAGATTCCTGTGCATAGGCTTGAGCAACATATCAGTTTAAATGGAACATTGTGTGGCCCCTATCTTTCACACCTGACACATTTTCGTTTGCAAGTGAAATAACATTTGCTGGGGTAGGTGATATTTGGTTAAAGTTCTTTTTATAGGTTTTCCACTATAAAAGTAAAGCAAGAGTAAAAATGTGTACCCTTCAAATGCTGTTTTTCCCATCCCTCAAAATATTGCCCCTTTCATTGAATCAAAAATTATTTCAAGAATGGAAACATTCTTTAGCCTTTCTGTCATGGATCCCCACAGACCTCTCTCCAGACATAAGTTCAGAGGCGGACGCTGAATTTGAGTCAGCAGAGGAAAGTGCGGAGTGGCGTACTGGCCAGGATTGGGACTTGGAGAGTGCTAGCCTCAGCTGGGTTGATCAGATGAGTGACAGGCTGAAGCTGAGGGAGACAAGCCACAGCTGCAATAAGTTGGCTCCAGGTTAGGACCGGGAGGAGTTGTCACCTGTTAGTAAAGAGGAGGAGCTGGATTCCACACCTCTTCCTGATCCAAGGAGACATAGAGAGAGGAGACAGGCACAATGCCAGTCAGCTAGACTACACATGAGGAAGCAACCTCTAACCTCTCATGAAGGGCCACACTTGGTATCACCGACTTAATCCCACCCTGAGGACCTTAAATGTTGCTGAAGGCACTGTGCATGATTTCTGTGCCTTGCATGCATTGTGGAGATGTATGCCTGATTCCATTCGGCTCATGGATGTTTTCCTTTCCTGGACTTCCTGTGTGCCCATGGACTCAGTTACTCTTGCTGTGCTGAGCTCAGAATCTGTACCTGCTCAATGAAAGTGCTTTCTGATGACGGTTTTTGTGGGGTGGGTTGAAAAGAGAGCCGAGGTGGCGCATCGTGGTTAGGGTGCATACTGCAGGCCACTTCAGCTGACTGTTATCTTCAGTTCAGTGGTTCAAATCTCACCGGCTCAAGGTTGATTCAGCTTTCCATCCTTCCGAGGTGGAGTGAAATGCAGGACCCAGACTGTGGGGGCAATATGCTGACTCTGTAAACCGCTTAGAGAGGGCTGAAAGCCCTATGAAGCGGTATATAAGTCTAACTGCTATGCTATTGCTATTGAATAAACACCCTGTAGTCTCTGCTGTACATGCATGTGTGTGTAGCAGTGCCTGGGATTCAATTTTTTTTACTACCGCTTCTGTGGGCATGGCTTGGTAGGCGTGGCATGGCTTGGTGAGTGTGGCAGGGGAAGGATACTGTAAAATCTCCATTTCCTCCAGATCAGCCTGGGACTTGGGAGGCAGAGAAGAGATGGAGGCAGGACCATTCAGGATGGTATTTCCTGTTCTTCGAACTACTCAAAATTTCTACTACCTGTTCTCCAGAACTGGTCAGGACCTGCTGAATACCATCTCTGGTGTGTAGGAGTGGGGTTGAACACTTTCAAGGAGGGAAATAAAAACCCAACCCTCCTGAAAATAATTCCTAGAATTTCCATTTTGGTTTGCTTTCATGACACACCTTTGCCCTGTTTTTTAATCTGCTTTCATGACACACCTTTGCCCTGTTTTTTAATCTGCTCTCTGAAAAAACTTTGATCACACCCACCTTGGATCTTATCTTCTGATAAAAGCATTCTGATAGATGATTTGATGAACAATAATGGCAAATAAACTAAAAATGCATTTTCCCGGTTCAGTCTTCTGAAAACTTCCAGTAGCAACATTCTATAAAATAAACGAGCAAACATCAGGGAAAAATATACACAATTCTTTTTAGATGCTTCACTCTATTATAATTGTAGCTACATTTTTTTAAAATTCCTGTTCATTTGTGAAAAGATCCTAAGTTACCCCAGGACATGGCAGGTTTTATTTTAAATGGGTCTTTTCAACAGTTTCCTTTCTTTTTGGAGACCCATTTTTAATGGAATATTAATGGGCTGTATTTGTAACAGACAACTGATGACATCATGTAAATAAAGCCTTGATTTTGCATGCAGATAGATGGTGTACATCAAAGTCAAGTTAAAAGTACTTCATGCACACTATTAAATTGTACCAATAAAATGTGTAGAAATGGAATATTTAAAAATCCATTAGCAAAAAAAAATAAGTGATAAGACATTGAGAAGGCTGCTCAAAGAAGATTTGTGTGTCACTTGGATCAAAAAGTCATAGATTATATACAGGTGGTACTTAGAGGAAGAGGTCTGAATCCTCCATGACAACTGAGAAACAAAGAGAATGAATTCCTTCAACAGTAAAATTACCTTACAGAAACTCCTTTGAATAGAATAAAGGGAGAGGGGGAATGGAGGAAAAACAGGAATGAACCAAATTTATCATAAATCTCTCAACTACTTTTTCCCGGAACCCTTCAAGTTATTCAGAAAATCTTCAATCAATCAATCATGTGTTAATATCGTACCCACATCTACGTCTATCTGCCTATCCTCTATCATCTATCTCTATCTATTCTGATTGCCTATCTATTATCTACTGTATATCTATCTATCTATCTATCTATCTATCTATCTATCTATCTATCTATTTATCATAAGCCATTGAAGAATCTTGTTCATACCTTATTGCAATGACATTGTCTTAAAATCAAGGACTGAAGATGAAACTTAAATATTTTGGCCATCTAATGAGAAGGAAGGACTCACTGGAGAAGAGCTTAATCCTGGGAACGATTGTGGGCAAAAGAAGAAGGGGATGACAGAGAATGAGATGGCTGAATGGAATCACCAGAGCTGTAGGCATGAGCTTAAATGGACTCCAGAGGATGGTAGAGGACAGGAAGGCCTGGAGGAACATTGTCCATGGGATCATGATGGATCGGACACAACTTCGCAACTAACAACAAACAACTCACAGTTAATTGGATTGAAGATGAGAAAAATCATTCTACATACACAGATGTCCCTCCAAGCACAAAGAACGGAATATAGCCCATGTATAAAGCTTCAGTGAGTGAAATAAATGCTTGCTTAATTTTGAAATACAACACTGAACAATTACGTGAGTATATTAAATCATATAAAGTCTCCATCTCCATGCACCCAAGGGAGAAGATAGACACCTCTCCTTGCAAAATTTCTGGTTCAACCACCACACTAGTAGGAGTTTAGAGGGACTTATTTTCATCACCATTCCACGGCTATGTTAGCTGGCTGGAAAGAGTTCAAGTAACTTGTGTGGCAGGATGAGAACACTGCTACAAATGTCCATAAAAGCTGGCTCCTTTCCAGCCAGTCAGTGGAAAATGCCAAAACTAGGAGTCAGCTGGAATTCTGCCTCTGTCCCCCACTCTACAACACCCTACATTAATTTTTCATGGCAGAGGAAGGGAGAGGGTGCCAGCTACTGTTAGGGAAAGCAATGCCATCATCCATGGAATATGGCATCACTGAAGCTGATGCCTAAGACCCAACACATCATAACTTCTGAGTTTTACATTTTCATTTGATGACATACGTCATTCTAGGTAGATTTTTTTTTCCCCTGTGGCCTTAAATGGCAGTTGCAAATAGCAGTTGCAAATTCCTGTGGCCTTGAATGGCAGTTGCCAGTAGTGGAGGAGTGGTCATCCTCCAACCATTTTTTTTTCTCTTCTTATTCCCTTATCAATTCATGATGCCTTGGTATCTAGAAGAAGGGGAGCTCCTGTCAGCGTTCCAAATATCATGCAGAATTAAATCAGAGTCCAAGGCAGAGCTATCCTTAAAGTTCCAATTTAATAAGACAGACATGTTGGCATCGTGCTGTGGAATCCCAATTCTGGATGTTACATTGGATTCCCACCCAGTTGAAAGTTCATGATCTTGTCCCATACCCACAAATCCATCAAATGGTACAATCTTCTTCTTCCACGCTGGCATCTCCACCCAGCTGCTTCCGGTCAGGTGCCAAGGTGCGGAGACAAAAGATGACCTTGGGCTTCTAGAAAAGAATGACAACAACACATTCCACATTTCTACTCCTTTCTATTCCCCCCTCCCAACTACTACACTAATAAAACAGCATAATGAAATCAGAGAGAGTGTAGCAGGCCAAAGATCCTAAAAGGGATATAACTGCAGGCCTGACATCTCCATTGTTCTGGAGTAAAAACAATTAAGACAGATTAATCATCTTAGCCGAACAGAACACCCAAGAAATGGAAACCCCCTCTGATCACTGTTGCTCTTAGATGTAGAAGGGACCTTGACCCTGGTACACGAATGTAGTCTTTAGAACAGCTCAGGAAAAAAATATCTTTCAAGAATTTAATGAGAACCAATAGAAAAAGTTGTAATTGTAACATTCATTCCAATAAGTGTTTTAATATTCTTAACGGGTTTGAGAGGAAGATTCAGGTCTGACTTTTTATTTTATTTTTCTGCAACCCCCACATAGTGGTCTGCCTACTGTACCTCTCAGCTGGAAGATAAAAAGAGCAAATGATGGAAAGTCAATGGAAAGAGTCCATTCCCCTCTTAAACTGTTAGGTAAGCTCCCCCTTGGGAGAGCGAGTGCGTTCAGAGAAGCGTTGTGAGAGTTGTGTTGGAGAACACACAAACAGCATACAGAGACACTGCAGTTTAAATAGGCTTTTACTGTCATGGAAATAGAGGTATCAGAGGTCCATCAAACAGTCCAAGTCATATACGGATAAGATAGTCAGTCATCAATGTCTTTCAGTAAGGGTTAATCCAAATAACATAGTCCACAATCATACAAACAGTCTGGTACTCAAAGTTTGCTAGCAGTTGCAAACCTTACAATAGCTCACGGCACTTTCTAACAGCCAGCTTCCAAAACATCAGATCAGATCAGCCCAGCATTCTAACAAACAGAGAGCTAACAGTCATTCTGGCTCCCTCTTATGGCGATTGAGGAAAACAGCAACCAATCACATTTACAGTATGATTTATTGCTGAAACTAAGTGAATTATTAAGATACACATCTCATGAACTCACTTTGGTCAAGGCACCTGCACATCTCTATTTGCCATCATTCTTCATTATTTGGGTCATTCTACCACCAGAATATGCAAGCCCAATGTTTATAGTCTCTTCTCTTTATTGTTCAGCTGCTTCATTCCACTCAGAGCAAAACCATCTACCAGCCCCATAATATTGTTTTCCCATGGCAACAGATATCTCAATCCATGTCTTTGTTCCAACTACAAGCTGACATAGTTATTTGCTCAAATCACTAGTAACACAGCAGACTTATGTAACCTGTGCACCCTCCATATGTGTGGGCTTGAATTCTAGAATTCCTAAGCCAACCGTGGCCTTTGTCAGTTTTGTGAAAATGAAAACTTACAATTTAGAGGAGTGAACAAGTTGGGAAAATGGGCATAACTGGAGCTAATGAAAAAGGTCAGCTGTAATAACCTTTACAGTGCTTGATAACTCAGTAACCACCATTTCTAATTTTCAGTTGTTGCATAATGCTGAGTTATAGCACTTTCATACTACATATGAGGTGCACGCTGCATCTATTTGCATAGTAGAACACATATTTTGCATCTAAAGGATTACAGCTTCAATCCTTGGTGATTTGAGGTGAGACAATAGAAAGACCCATGTCTGAAATCGTAGACGCTTTTGTGTAAGCTTTCCTCTTGTAGGCGTGATCCAGATGTGTGGATTGAACTCTCGCAATGTCATCAGTGGCCATGCTGAAGGGGGTTCTAGAAGTTGAAATCCACACATCTGGTTGGTGCCCAAAACATGAAAGACTTGAGAAAGTCAGACTGAGTTTTCCAGCACAACCTTGGCATGAAGCATTTTCTGGTCTTCTTTTATTATTTTTTCCCATAATATCATAATGCTCTTCTCGCTTAAATTGTTTCTCATGAAAACATCAAAGACTTAAAAAAAATAGCATATTGGAATACAAGCCCAAAGGAACATGAGGTTGGATGATCTTTTGTGGTACTCATTGCTCTGCCAATTAAGGACAAAAATATCTAATCTGAATATATTTATTTTAAATAGTCAGAACTGATGCACATGGCACCCACAAAGACATTTGCAGAGTGAACATACACATTTCTAGTTACAGTAATGATTGACCCCATTTCTCCAACAAGTCCTGCCTATTAACTCTCAACATTTCACAGATGAAAAGAGCTGCATCTGTGCATTTATAACACCAGGAAAGACAATCTGCGCCTCCCCCTCTTATCCTACCATATTATATACCTACTTAGTCCTCCTCCTTAGCAGCCTGTTCCATATTGACTTCTCAAGGAGAGTGAATCAGGAAATTCATCAGAAGTGTTTATGTGGTGACATATAAAACATCTGCGATCAAAATTGCTGTCATCTCAACTATGAATTCAAAATGGCTCTCTGCTTTAAAATTGGAGTTGTCTCTTATTCTAAAAGATCCTCCTTCCTTTTTTTTAATAGTGTAACAGAAAATACAACACTTTCAATATCTGTATTTACTGAATTTGCCTGGGCAAAATGATGAGAATTTGCTTCACTTTGGTTTTTAAAAATTATTCAGGCAAAAAGATTTTGAAATGATTGGTATAATGAATCTGGACAAAAGAAAAAAAACCATCCTTCCTTCTTTCCTTCCTTCTTTTCTTCCTTCGTCCCCTCCCTCCCTCCCTCTTCTATGCACATCCATATGAAGTGACGCAATGATAGGCATGAGCACATGAAAAATCAAACAAAACTCCCTTGTATTCTGTCAGTGCTGAACTGAAATCCAACAATTTAAAGCAAGTCTTCAACTGGCTTACAAGCCACAGTTTACTATTGATTAAGTTCATTTCCATACATTAAATTCATGAATAAATAAAATATTCTGGTTTGAGAGAATAGCCACTGAGATGTTTCAGAGAGCTCTGACAAAAGAGCTGAAAGCTTCAGAAAACCAGACAACATGCTATCATATATACCTCAGCCATCACTCCTCTAATTTCTCTTAAAGCTGAAGACAAATTGTTCTGAATTAGCTATACAGCTGATGCTTAAAATACATCAGACAACTCATTTTCCATCAATTAGAATATCTGAAAAGAGGAAAAGAAGGCGATTTCAAAGGCAAACGATTAAGCATCAAGCATTTCAGAAATTTAACTTACACAAAGTTCACCAAAACCTCTTAAATACAAATGAACCTGGAAGTTTTTCATTTGTCATCTTATTTTTCCAAATTATGTTGTAACAGTTTATTGGGAGACCATTCACAGTCCTTGCTTCTACCTTTCATGATAAAACAAATGCAAAATGATGTGTAGGTTGGAAACCCCCATTAGAAAGACTCATCAAATGTTTCCTCAGAGTTGAAGACTCAGTTTACGGAGAGCATCCCTCCATGGAATAGTTGCAAGGGAATAACAGTAGGAAGCGGTACATCTCCATTTCTCCTGCTTGTAAGAACCACAGAGGTACCTGAATAGACATTTGTGCTAGACTAGGATATCTCATTTCTAATCTTTTGGACCTGATCCAGAACAGCTATTCATATTCCATGATTGCCTTTCTTTCAATTTCAGCAAAGAATTTTTGGGGGAATAGGGGGAGAGACTACCAATAGCAGTAGCTCCTAGACTTATTTTGCTTACAGCCCTCTCTAAGCACTTTGGGGAGTCAGTAAATTGCCCCCAACAAACTGGGTCCTCATTTTACCAATCTTGTAAGGATGGAAGACTGAGTCAACCTTGAGCCGGTCAGGATCGAACTGCTGGCAGTTGGCAGAATTTGCCTGCAATAGTGCTTTCTAACACTTCACCAGTAAGCCGTCCTCCTCCTCACCACCCCTGCCTTCCAATGGAATGGCAGGACATGATGTGGACCTGACAGGCTATATAATAACAGCATAGTTTGATCAAAATTTCCAGTCCTTGCTATCATATTTGCATTCACTGAGCAACAAGACTGACAGCAGTTTATCAAGGCATACATTATTGAAACAAGGGCTCTGTTCAGACAAATGGAGGGACCGTTGAACAGCCTGAGCTGATCCAATTTTGACTAGTTGTCTAAGAAGAACTTTCTGGGTCCTAAGACTATCATGTAGATGGGATTCATCAATGGAGACCTCAGTGCTAAGCTACTGAACTCTCACCCCAGGCAAGAGAAAGGGAAGCAAAAGATTATATGGTTACTTCTTCCCAGCTGCCACAGAACCCATGTCCTGGGCCCTACAAAAGTCTCGCTTCACCTTCTTAGTCACAAGAAGATCCCTATTGCTGATATGGAGTCAATAGCTGACTTGGGAGCAGCAGTGGAAGAAAAAGTGATATAAAGCAGCAGCAGCCTTCCCTATTTGTACATCCATTTGTGAAACAGAAGATATGTGTGTCTCTAAAGTGAAGGTTCATCTGGATCATACTGTGCTGTGAATGGGATCTTTTGAAGGAACATCACCTTATTCCACAAGAATCATCAAGATGAAGAAGAAACCATTAACACAATCACTATTCGTGCCATGCTGCCTGAAACAATGAATTAAATGGAGACCATCCTTTCCTTCACTCAACACAAGTAGGGTAGAACACAAAGGAAACAATGGAAGTTACTCTTCTCCCTTTCAACACTCTCGTTATCTCTAAGACTCTCTGCAGCCAGAGGCAACTACTTCAATGGTTCAATGGTTAGGACTGGCTTTGTCATTACAGAGCTGCTAGAATGATCGATGACATTATGTTTTGGTGTAAGCTGGGTTTTTAGTCTATTTAAAATAATCTCTGCGTTCAGCTGTGACTGTTGTTGGATGAAGATGGATGAAATAGGGACAATATTACAATATATGTTTGGGATTAGATTTGGAAACGTTCAAGTGGTCTGCCGAATGACTTTGCTCATTGAATATCATGAGACAACACTTATTCTAACCGAGAAGTGTGCAAACTCTACTTTATCATCGTCTCTACTTTGACAATGAACTTCTGAAGCACAGACACTCTGACCTTTATATCATAAGGAGGATCTTATGTCAAAGTCCCCCCCTTATGATGTAATCTCAGAATCTCAGTTTCAGTACATGAAAGGTGAAGAGAAGGGCTACGAGGAATACGAGTAATCACAATATAGACCAGATGTCGATGTCTAAATCAAGAAATCTGCAAACTCTACAGCAAAATATAAGTAATCCCCTTGGCAGGCAATAATTAAAGTTGACTTATGTCATAACACACTATATGAAGACAGCTGGTCAGCAAATTACATCAGTGAAATACAGGTGTGGGTTCTGGCGGACACTGCAGCCAGTTGCTCGTGTGCGTGCTGTCTGCGCATGTGCAGTTCAATAGAAATTATTCTGCGCATGCGCAGAACTAAAAAACAAGATGGCAGTGCTGACCGGGGAACTCGTTCGGGGGTGTGGCAGGCCTGGGTCGCTGCCGGTGGCACTGGTGGAATATTTGTAGGACAGAGCCTCCATTACAATTGCTTCCACTGTTTACTTATGTCTATAAATCTATATAACAGATTACAACATATAATAAAATTAATGTCCACTGTTTTTTTCTTCTTTTCATTTCATTTTGAAATTTAAAAGAATCTGCTATTGTGGTGATGCCAAAATAGTAAAATCAATGTTGTTTATTGTAAGCCTTGACCAGATGTGGGTTTCCTACCAGTTCGCACCTATTCGGTAGAACTGGTTCATCAAATCTACCAAACCAGTTAGAAGAGGTTCCACCAGTGGACCCGGAAAGCAGGCCACACCTACAGAAGAGGTTCCAAAATTTTTTGAAACCCATCACTAGCAAGGATCTTGTAACTTGACAGCTTTAAGACTTGCATGCTTCAATGCCAGAGTTTCTGAATAGCTACTTGGACCGATCTAAGTACTAATTCATAATTTCATATCCAGTCACATGGGCAGCAAGCCACTCCATCCGGTCACATGGGTGGCAAGCTACTCCCACAAAGGAGGCCACACCCACAGAGTAGGTTCCCACAATTTTTGAAACCACCACTGGCCTTGACCAAAGCTCAAATTTTCTTGATACTTTAAACATTTCTTTTTCTCAGGAGCAGAAATAAATAAATGGTTCCCGGCCTTCTTAAACGTTGAACCTTAGAAGTGGCAGAACCAAGTTTGTACAGTTCAACTCTATGTTTGTTTTGTCTCAAGAAAGCCCTTGAGTTCAGTCATTCCCAAGCAAGTGTAGCAAAATAGGCTCCAGGCAACTCTATATTGGTCATGACACCACTGTGGGAGAGCCCAAATCAGTGCTGAGACCAACCCAGGGCAGCATGAATTCCACACATTTCCATCCATTTCTAATCCATTCAAATATATATACAATATGTGCATGTATATACATACATACATAGGTACATATTAGTGGTGGGTTCTGGATCCCTATGAACGCGTACAGTGCACGCATGCATCCTTACCTCCTGCGAAACTCTGCGATGTCTCCATGATGCTCCAGCTGCTCAGCAGAGCATCGCACAGGCGCCGTGTGCGTGCGCAGAATACCTTGAAGAGTTCAAATACAGGTAAGGACGGCAGGTGGGCAGGTGGGCCCTCCGGAGCACCGTACCGGGACATTACGGTGCTCCCAGCAGGCACCGGTACTCCCATACCGGGGCCTACCAGCCGTAACCCACCACTGGTACATACATACAGTACTGTGAAAAACTTTTAGTCTTGTATATATGTAAAGATTAAAACATCAGCTTGATTCCTGATGATTCCATTGATCCATCCATCCAGTGTTTTTCCCCAGAAAAATAACGTAACTTGCCATTGTTTTCTTCTCGGTTTTAAAAAATTCAGTCTGATCTTCCTGGTACTTTCCTATTCAAGTTCTAAAAAGTCTGACCTTGATTAGCTTTCTGAGATCAGAAAGGTATGAGGTCAGCTAGGTATTGTAACAGACTTTTCAGCAACTTGGAAGTATGACTGCTGACAATTGCTGATTTATATGGTTCAAGTTATAGATGTGTCTTCATATAACTCTACAAAGGTATCCAGATGTTTGGTTTAAAATAGCAGTAGAGCTCATAGCATAGTAGAAAGCTGGTTTTTGTGGAATGAAATCTTTCTCTGTTACCATCTTTATTTCTCTGTTTACCATCTCTGTTAGTTCTCTCTCTCCACATCAATACCAGAACTGCTTGTAGAATACTTAGCATAATGGTTCATCTGCCCTGTTATTATCTCTATAAGTGATCTTCAAGACGTTTATTGTGAAAAACCCACAAGTTTGAGAATCCCTTAATTTGAATATTCAATGAACAAGTATGCATCAGTCACAGCAAGCAATTCTTCATTTCCTAGAACATATTTGGATGTTCATTGTTTAGGATGTATCTTCTGGGGGGGGGGAAGAAAGAAAATTATTATATTTATCCTGTCATGTACATTTTTGTAGAGTAGAAAATATTTTCATATATTTAACAATTTAAAATCTTAATTGATTAGGAGGAAAAAAATTCATTATAACAAGAGTTATAATGGCAAGTGCAAAGTGGCAGGAAAATCAAGACAGAACACAAATCCAATTGTATATACATATATTGTATCATTCAATTTGATAACTTAATTTGATGAGTGACTAGGCCATCTAGATGTGTCCTCAGTGCCATGAGCAGATCCAAAGTCAGGAAAATATTTTCTTAAGAAGAAAAAGTTGTAATGGGATGGGGGAATAAAAAGCCACCATGGTTTCTGAAAACCCCCAGATATTTAGAATCACAGGAAGATTTCAAGTCTGCAGTTTCTAAGATCAAGCAATCAAACAAAACCCAGCTTGAATCTGTACTACAGGATTCAAAGACCAAAGAATTAACACAGGAAGTGAGAAATGAACATTTAAGTTCTCTTCACCCCAATCATATTGACTTAGCATATCTCGAGTGCCCTTTTTATTTATATTATGGATTGTTCTCATCCTATATGTCTATGGAGATTCTCAGTTATCCAAGTCATGGTTGTCCCAAGGGTGCTTTTTCAAAGGCAACTGGGCTTTGTTTTTCCTTGAAGATGTTTCTGTTCTCACCCAAGGAACTTCGTCTGACATTCAATCAGAAGTGAGGAAGCTTCTTGGATGAGAACAGAAACGTCTTCAAAGAAAAACAAAGTCAGCTGCTTTTTGAAAAAAAGCACCTTTGGGTTCCTGTTCTGACCCCCTCGTCCTACACCAAAGCACGCCGAGACAAAGATACTGCAAGGATTTATTAACACACAGACAGGACTTGGCAGCAAGCCAACACAGACAAGACATTGGCAGCAATCCAGCCTGCCAAGCTAGCCATGAAAGTTCTCCAACTTTAGTGAATATGTTGACTCCTGCAAAAGGGGCGTGTGCACAAGCATTTCCTTTTATAGTCTTGAGAGGACCCTAATTACCACCAGCTGAGTGCAATTATCTCCTGTAACTGGGTAACTGCTCCTTACGCCTATTAGCTCTTCATTGCTGGGCATCCACGAACAACTCCCTTGGCTCCTCCCCACTGCTCCAATGCATGATGTCCAGATCACACTCCCTTGTCTCCTCCCCATTGGTCCATGGCTCAGGCGCCTCCTGATGGCCAACCAGCCTCTCTGCACCCTCCTCGGAGTCGGAACCATGTCTCCAGGGTCCTCCACATCCTCCAGAGCCGACTCATAGGGCCCCTCGCTGTCAGAGTCTGGTGGCAGCGCTCCAACGGCTCCTGCTGGGCCACAACAGGTTCCCATCCTCTCTTCTACTTTGAGTAACAAGTTCATACCCAAGTCTAAAGCGGCGCTAACAATTTTCAGTTTCATTGTTTAGAAAGTAGCAAGTTGCTGAGGAAATGGAAATGATTATGCAAATAATCGTGTTTAGGCCATCAATTTTTTCCCGATGTTGCCACTTCCTAAATTGTTACCGAATTCCCATACCTTCCTACTTCTTGGATTAGCCACATGCAAGGAGGCTACACCCCCTCCTACTGAATCAGATTAAATTGTATGAAGATGTCCGTTGAGAAAGAAAGAACAAATCATTCAACAGGGGTGACTAAGTGGACATCTTCATCGTGAGCAAGAGGAGAGAAAGAATCAAGCACCCTTCCCCTTGCCTCGTGTTTTTATCAGTGATCTCAACTGGCATGTTCCTTCTCTTATTCCCCTCCTTCCTTAATATGACAGGTAGAATTGCTACTTTCAGCGTCAAGACACCGAAATGGATTTTAAAAAGTCTCAATGCTTCGATTTGTAATGCTAGCATTCCTGATAACTTCCCCCTTCTTTTTCAACAAAAGAAATCCGGGCATAATTGTGATGACCTTTGGATTAATCGCCCTCCCTCTTCTCTGTCATTCTAATAGAGAGCTTGAGGAAGACGCGAGGACGGCTCATCTGGAAGTGATAGAATTTCTGCTTTTTGCCTTTCCCCTTCAGGCACTAATGGGTTTTTGTCAGTCCCTTTCTACCCCGGTGGATGACACGTGCAGCTATTCCACTTAGTTGTCCATTAACTTCTTCAAGAGGTTACTTTGTTCTTGCTATAATACCCAAGTTGAGTTCAAGCTGCAGAGATTAAATTTCTACAAATCCTTTGCTTATAAAGGTGCTGTTTCCAATTGTCAGGGATGTTTATTGGAGTGCAACCGTATCCAATAGTAATTAAAACAGGCTGTTTCAAGCAAATGTAAAAGGTCAGGCTGGCCGGTGGATCAACAGACTTGTTTAGCTGTCAGGTTTCTTGGGGTATTGCTGCCTGACGGTTTGTTATTTTTTTCCCCCTCCAAGTCATCTATTTACCTAAGCAACATGTGGGGAAAGTCAGTGATCTCCAGCCACGGGATAGGTGGTTTGAAACCCAACGGCAACAGTAAGGCTTTGCATGTTGTTTCTTTAAGATCAAGTAATGTGACTCCCGCATGGTTTTCACAGAGAAGCGTTGAAGTAATTTGTTCATTTACCTTGAGGTTTGGAGGGCCGAGGCATAAACAACTAGAAAGATGCCATTTTCATTGGGTAAAAAAAAAACACCTCTTGTTCTGGGTGAACTTTAACTAAGGCTGTGTGCCTTGGATAAATATTTTCCATTGCAATGCAGAAAAGCTAGCTTAGAAAGGGAAGTTAGTAGAATTCTCAAGCAAAGAAGTATGTTTGAGACAGATAGTTCCTCATACAACAGAGGTGGGTTCCTACCAGTTTGCACCTATTCGGTAGAACCGGTTCATCAAATCTACCGAACCAGTTAGAAGAGGTTCCACCAGTGGACCCGGAAAGTAGGCCACCCCTACAGAAGAGGTTCCAAAAAATTTTGAAAACCACCACTGGTCCTTGGATATGATTATTCTACACTATCATGCTCATATTTATAAAACTCAGTGCCTCTGTGAAAGGTAAGGATGACTACTGCGTTTGTGGTGCAATCAGAACATTGCGTGTGTTGAAGTTGTTTTAATGCAAACCAAAGATGCCTTTTAAAAAACAAGTTTACATCATATTCTTATGCATGCCAGTGCTGTGTGTGAGGTAATTTAAGGTGGTTCTGACAAGTGTCGTCGGCATCTTCATATCCGGTCACATGGGCAGCAAGCCACTCCCATCCGGTCACATGGGCGGCAAGCCACTCCCACAAAGGAGGCCACACCCACAGAGTAGGTTCGAACAATTTTTGAAACCCACCACTGTCATACAATATCTCAAGGTTTCTGGTTTTTATACATAGGTTTTTGTTTTTAGGCCTTTTTTAGATGCCCAGAGTTGTTTAATTAAGAGAGGTGGCCATAGAAATAGTTCAACATAAAGAAACAGCACAGAAGCCCAGTTTTTGTTAGGGGAAGTGATGAAATTCAGCCAGTTCTATCCAGTTCGGGCGAACCAGTAGCGCTGATGGTGGGAGGCTCCGCCCACCTGCCCGGACATCATCACATCTTGTTTCTGATGCTCTGCGAATATGTGGAAGGTCCTGCACATGCTTGGAGGTGGTGCGTGCAAGAGAAAGAGTGCGTGAGGGTGCTCACATTCGTGAAGGTAAGTTGATTTCACCCCTGTGTTAAGAGTACCAGTCAAGTAGTCCAGGCAGTGCTCGACTTACGACCAAAACTGAAACCAACCTTTCTGTTGTTAAGCAAAAGAGTTGTTAAGTGAGTTCTACCCCGTTTTGCGACTTTTCTTGCCACAGATGTTAAGTGAACCACTGCAGTTGTTAAGTTAGTAACACAGTTGTTAAGTGAATCTGGCATATCCCATTGGCTATGCTCGTCAGAGTTGCTCTCATGACCCTAGGACACTGTGACCGCCGTAAATGTGAGCCAGTTGCCAAGAATCTAAATTTTGATCAGGTGATGCTGCAATGGTTGTAAGTTTTAAAAATGGTCATGGGTCACCTTTTTTTTCAGTTTTGCTTAGAATTCCTCCTCCACTTCTTAGGCAGTAAATAAAGGAATAAATATATTAAAAAATCAAAGAGGCAACCCCCCCCCCATCTTTCAAGTGTTGCCTCTCCAGAATCCATAAATCGGTTTTCATGTAATTATTTGCATTTCTTTGATAGAGGGTCAAGTTCTAAGGGTGGATGGAACAGGCAAGTTGGCATATTAGGAATTACTAAAAGGAGGGAAAAATGGAGGAAGAGGAGGAAGGAAGGAGAAAAGCAATAGCAATAGCACTTAG
Source organism: Thamnophis elegans (assembly GCF_009769535.1). Classification (NCBI taxonomy): domain Eukaryota; kingdom Metazoa; phylum Chordata; class Lepidosauria; order Squamata; family Natricidae; genus Thamnophis; species Thamnophis elegans. The sequence continues at coordinate 14,175,836 of NC_045545.1, read as the reverse complement.
ACTTATATACCGCTTCATAGGGCTTTCAGCCTCTCTAAGCGGTTTACAGAGTCAGCATATTGCCCCCAACAACAATCCGGGTCCTCATTTTACCCACCTCGGAAGGATGGAAGGCTGAGTCAACCCTGAGCCGGTGAGATTTGAACAGCCGACCTGCAGAACTGCAGTCAGCTGAAGTAGCCTGCAGTGCTGCATTTAACCACTGCGCCACCTCGGCTCACGAAATGGTATGGTTTTGTGATGAGTAGGCCTTCCAATCACCGTGAATGCTCACTCATAGGCTTTGTTGTATAAGTTCCAGTATTGAGTACTCTTTAGAACAAAATTGAGTTAAATCCTGACAGCAGAGGTGGTATTCAGCAGGTTCTGACTAGTTCTGGAGAACTGGTAGTGGAAATTTTGAGTAGTTCGGAGAACTGGTAAATACCACCTCTGACTGGCCCCACCACTATCTATTCTCTGCCTCCCAATTCCCAGCTGATCAGGAGGAAATGGAGATTTTACAGAATCCTTCCCCTGCCACATCCACCAATCCATGCCCACCAAGCCACACCATGCCCAATAAGCCACGCCCACAGAACCAGTAGTAAAAAGATTTGAATCCCACCACTGCCTGACAGGTCAGGACTCTATCTGAAATAGTGTAGGTTTTTTTTACCTAAAACAACATCTAGGATACAAATATATTCTTTCTACAACAAGTGAAAACAATTTTACAAAACCATCCTACAAAGCACCTATCCTTTTGAAATGCTAGAATTATCTAAATACACTCAGCTGAAAATAACCAAATTAGAAAGAAAACTCCTGGACCAAATCTCTGAAACTATTCAATTTGACAAGCATGATGCATATCCCGTCCAGTTCCACCAAGCATTATTGCCAAATTCTTCTTAAACCACACATCTCACTCCTATTTTAAATAGTCATACCAAAAACAACAATAAAATCTTAAACCTTTTAACATCATCTGGAATCTGTTACAAATTATATTCATGCAAGGAACTTGCCCAGTTCAGTCAAAGATAAAATTATTTATATTCCAATTGCCTGACCCTGAGAAGTAAAAAACTTTAGGACTTACATTGTATTAAACTGAAGATCTTCAAAATTACCTTATTCATACTCATACTCAGCAGATCTCAAATGCCTACTTTCATACTTTTTAAAAAAATATTCTTTTTTCTGTAAAACTAATACAACATGTTTACTTTTTTCTGCAAAATTCTGGTAATATAAAATCTATTTACTTTTTTTCTATAAAATGTATGCACATTTTAAATCTAGGGTCATTATTTATTATTTTTCATTCCCATAATGTTCCAGGTACCTACATTAAGCTACTGATGCAACAAGTTATTTTTACAGATCGTATTAAGTTAAGGCCTTGAAAGAATCATAATAATGTTATCTTTATATTGAAATGTTGCCTTTCATTTTTTTAGCAATAGAAAGGGGTTATAAAGAGATTTGACTCTATGCTTTCTCCATTTGTCCATTATGGGAATGAATGAAAGATGTACTAATTAAAATAGACAAAAACGCAGCCTTGTAGCATAAAAATACAATCAGATTTAACAGTTTTGATTTTCATTTCTCTTAACTTCATTTCTCTTAAGGTCAATTTTCTACTAGTTTTTTTTTATTCTAAAAGATTTGCATTAATGTATTTTAGCATTCAATCATAGCTATAAACTGGAATAATTCTAGTAGCATATTCCTTTCTAAAACTGATAGACTATAATTCCATAAAAAGTAAAAAAAAAGAGTAGGGTTTGATTCCTTGCTTGAATGTAAAGATTTATGTTTCAAAATTATTTTTGTGTTTATCATTAAAAAAAATGGGATTTAATTGCATTGTTATTTGACAAGTACCTAAGGAATAGGTAAACAGCGAATTTATAACTAAAATTACAGCCTACATGCAAAATGTCTCCTTTGACATAAGAATGATTGTTAAGTAAATGGGAAGCAATCAAAGTAATGATTTAAATGTGAATTAGATTTTTAAAACTTGGCATAGCTATATTTATTTTTCTCTAAATCCTGCTTCAGCATTTGGAGTGCAGCTCCAGGCATGCTATTCAAAACCAAATCCCAAAGGTTTTACTAAATTTCATTGGTTCTTGTATTGAGTCAAAATACTTTGGATTGTGCTTTGAATTATGTTTCCTGAAAGATATCTTGCATTGAATTCGTAGGTACTTAATTCCAAGTAAACATTCAAACTTTCATCATCCTGCTGAAAACATTAGTTTAACATGTCTCCTTGGCTTCATTTGTAATTCACTCATAACTAACTTTGTATGATTCATTTTTTCTTCATTGTCTAGTCCTATGATTTTGGAAGTTCCTCTGATATTCAGGTACCCCCAAAACAGTGGTGGGATTAAAATAATTTACCAACCAGTTCTCTGCCCTAATGACCAGCTGGGTAGGCGGGGCTCGGTGGTCATGTGATCATGTGGGCGTGGCCAAGTCAATGTCACTCAGGTCGATGGGCACTTCACCTTAGTTGTTACAATGGTAATAAGGGTTAACTGGAGAGGCAGTTTCTGTAAGGAGGGCAATAAAGATTAGGCTAGAAACAACACCAGAATGTTTCCTTCCTGCCTTCCTTACAGAATTAGCCTGTAAAGTGGGAAAAAACAAAAGATTTCTTCCAAAAACCGGTTCTCCGAACTGCTTAGAAAGTTACCAACCGGTTCTCCCGAATAGGTGCGAACCGGCTGAATCCCACCACTGCCCCAAAATGATCCAGTCATACCTTTTTCAGTACCAAATAATAGATCTGAAACCAGTAAAACTCTCCTATTTTTATAGAAGTTGATTACATGTGTGTGTGTTTGATTGTTATTCTTCAGTTATTTGAGAGTTTCTTATAAATGTAGCAAACGTACATGTTCTGCATTGATCATTGTATATTAAAGATGCTTATGTTCTTTTTTGCTATATTTCCAATATTTGTTATCTATCAAGACATCAAGAATTGTCAGCTGGCTAAAAGAATTATCATACAACATTAAAAGGAGAAATCTATACCTCATTTGCAGCAATAGATTCTCGATGTATGGACTTCCGGTCTGGCGTCACGCTGGAACGAGCTGCTGACAGACTCTCTGTTCGGTTCGCCCGGTCTTTCCACGAGCGTGGCCGTAATAGGCAAGGTCCCTTCGAGGTGCGAGGACCTTTGGAGAGGGGAAGCTTCTGTGCAGTGGAGGGTGAAAGGCGATCTCCCCCCACGAAGCAAGAGGCTCCCTCAGAGTTCGTGCAAAAGAGGTCGGCTGATTAATGGCCGACCAGAAGGCGTGACTGCCAGCCACTAATAAGGAAGGGAGACAACTGCAGGGGAACATAGTGGATCAAATGACGGTAATCACAAGATCTGACTTAAAAGCCTAAATCTAAAAGATAAACAACTTTACTGCAATAAATACAGATACGTGTGTGGGAGCATTTATCTGCAGCGGCTATTAAATACAAACAGTAATCTTTTGTGAAAGCTGATTGACGTAGTGGACAGAAGGAGACTGAGGCTTTGGACTATTTAAATTTGAGGATTAACAGACTAAGAAGAGAAAGGCAGTCAGCTGGATTTGCCTGCCTGGGAAAAAGGAAAAAGGAAAGAAGCTTAATCACAAGGGTTTGAAGTACGCGGTGTCATATTACAGCCAGAGACAGCAGAAGGAAAACACTACACTGACAACAGGAAGAGATTGATGGTGAGTTCTAAATACTTTCTGGCCTCTCCTGCACCCTGTCGTATCACGCTGAAACGTTTCTCTTCCTGACTCTCCCAGATACTAGAGAATTAACTGAGCCTATATTTCACAGTCCTGCTCCAGCTTAATTACCCTGTATGTACCCCGGGCTCTGTATAACTACCCAAACAGCATTCAGAAGGTACTAGGCTTACACCTTAAAGGGGAAGAGCTGAATTAAAGCAAATGGCAACCAAAACAGTAACTTTAATTAAAGGGAGTAAAAAGCAAACTCCCCTATCTACCCCGGTGAGGGAAAAGTCCCCTGAGGGCAGGCAAACGGGAGATAAGGCAGCCCCAACCCTGCAAGACCAGGAAGTAACAATGGACTCCCTACAAGAGACAATACTGAGGATGGGTGAAAGTCTCACCAAAGGCCTGGAGGGAGTAAAGAATGAAATACATGAAGTAAGAAACAATATGGGAAGAATTGAGGAACGCATAGGAGTAATACAAACAGCGCTGCTGAAAAATGAGCAGGAAATCCAAAATGTTAAGGGGAGAACGGAAATAGCGGAAAAAAGGATAGACAAAGTAGAGGACAATCTGGAATCTATAAACTCAAGCCTGGAGGAGGCCATCCTCCAGCTAGAATTAGAGCGATCAGCATATTATTTAAGACTACAAAACGTGGAGGAAGCAAAAGATGAAAACCTCCGGGAGCTGATTGGAGAAATCCTGGGATTAGTCCTCGGCAGGCCGAAAAAAAGAGGTTATTAATGATCTGGACGAAGCCTATAGAGTCAATACAGGCTTCGCGAGACGCCACCGGCTTCCGAGGGAGATCCATGTGAGGGTGTTGAGAAGACAGCTGAGAGAGGACATTCTAAGTACAATAAGAGGGGACTCTCTAACATACAAAGGTAAAGAAATTCTCATCTTAAAACAGACTCCACGGAGAGTCAGAGAGAAGAGAAGGAAATACAACTTCCTCTCCACACGTTTAAACAGAGACAGAATCCAGTTCAGATGGCTCCTTCCAGAAGGAATGCTGATAACATGGAGGGAAAAGAAATACCGAATAGACACCTTGGCGAAAGCTCAAGAATTCCAGGAACTTTTACTAGCAGACGATGAGAGATTTAATAAAGAAGGACTTTTAAGACAGGAGGACACTATAATTGACACTCAACCAGAGGGGCGGGGGCCAGGAGAGGCCAGAGAACGAGAGAGATATGGCAGAGAAGATCCGAGAGCAAGGTCACCCATCGAGACTCGATCCAAAGGCGCCCTCAAAGCGAATAACGTGTAAGGGAATTGAAGAATGGGAAACGAATGTACTATCAGCAAATGTAATGGTCTTAACATAACTTCCAAAGAAAACGTGTACTGTTGGATCTAGTGAAACAAAAGTTAGATGTAATCTGTCTGCAGGAAACCCACATTAAAGAAAAATACAATAACCTGTTGGTCTGTCCAAAACTAGGTAAAACATTCTGCTCGTCAGCACAAACCAGAAAAAGAGGAATTGTAATGTATATAAAAGAATGGTTGAACCCCAAATTAATATATGCAGACAAAGACGGTAGGGTATTAATGGTGGAGATAATTAATGGTGGGAAAAAAATTTTACTAGTTGGAATCTATGCCCCAAATCAAAAACAAGAGAGATTTTATATTAATCTATATAAGAGGATAAATGAAATAGAGTGGCAAAATATATGTATTCTAGGGGATTTCAACGCTATTGCAGACGGTAAGATGGACTATAAGGGTACTCACAAGAAAAGCACAAGAAGGAAACTACCGTCTGCCTATGTAAATATGGTGAAGGATTTAGATCTTTATGATGTCTGGCGAGCAATGAATGACAAGATGCAACAGTACACGTTTTACTCCCATCCACATAATTCATGGTCCCGTATCGACATGGTTTGGTCAAACTCGGAGCTACTCATGGATACTGTAAATATTGAAATAATAACCAACAAGTGGGCCGATCATCACCCAGTCTTATGGCAATGGAAAGGGAAGGCAAGGATAAAAGCCAGGTGGACATTAAACCAGAACATACTACAAGAGAAACAATTTGTACAACAAATAGAAAAGGAATTGGGCTACTTCTTTAAAGAAAACGGTAAAGAGCAGACCTCAATACAAAATGTTTGGGACACGATGAAGGCAGTTGTGAGGGGAATATCCATAGCCTATACAATAAGAAGAAACAAAATACACAGGGAAAAACTTAATACACTGAACAAAGAATTAAGAGAGACGGAACTGCTGACACAGAAAGAGCCAGAAAATAGTAGACACAGGGAAAAAGGAGAGTTAATTAAACACCAAATAAATTTGATCTCTCAAGAGGAAATAGCACAAAACATTAAGAGAATGAAGCAGAATTATTTTGAACATGCAAATAAAACTGGGAGATGGTTGGCCCACAAAATAAGAAAGGAGAAGGTCAAAAGAATTATTAAACAACTGTATGACGAGGAGGGGAATTTGAAACAAGAAATAGGAGAAAAGAAAAAGATAGTACAGAACTATTATAGGAAACTATATAAACAAGACGAAATTAATGAACAAGACATTAGAAAATACCTTATAAAGCAGAAGCTTCCAGTCTTGTCGGAGGAGATGAGAGAGATGCTCGATAAAGAAATCACACAAGAAGAACTGAAAAAGGCCATTCAAAAACAAAAAAACAATAAAACACCTGGGCCGGATGGGCTTCCGTCGGAAATATATAAAAAACTTCAAAATACCATAGAAGATAAACTATTAGAACTATGTAATGAGGCATTACAAAATGGTAGGGTCCCAAAATCATGGGGGGAAGCTTACATCACCCTAATACCAAAGGAAGAGGCGGACAGTAGCAAGGTCCAAAATTATAGACCCATATCCCTGTTAAATGCAGATTACAAAATCTTTGTATCAATATTGGCGGAAAGACTAAAATAATATTAAATCAGAGTATACATTCGGATCAAAACGGCTTTCTCCCAAAAAGACATATTAGAAACAATACAAGAATAATAATTGATACCCTGGAATTCTATCAAACAAGATCCGAGAAACAACTCGCATTAATCTTTGTCGACGCTCAGAAAGCCTTTGATAACCTAGATTGGAACTTTCTAACCACTCAACTAAAAATGATGAAATTTGGCGATAAATTTATTAGGATTATAGAATCTGTATATTCACGGCAATCTGCAAATATTATAGTCAATGGGGAACTAACGGAGAGGATACAAATTGGAAAGGGTGTTAGACAAGGGTGCCCGCTCTCCCCACTACTATTTATTACGTCACTAGAGGTCCTTTTAAATCGGATAAGATCAAATCAGGAAATTAGGGGCTTGACCATAAAAAGAGAACAATATAAAGTACAGGCCTTCGCGGATGACATGGTCTTTATCATAGAAGACCCCTTACTTTCAGGACCGAATTTGATGAAGGACATTGAGAACTTTGGGTGTGTGGCCGGTTTAAAAATAAACAAGGAAAAAAACAAAAATGATTATAAAAAAACTTCCCCAAAAACCAGATTGGAGAACTAGAGGAAACAATGGAATTAAAGGTAACTAAAAAAATTAAGTATTTAGGGATCTGGCTGTCTGCGAAATGCTCTTCCATAAAAGAAGACAACTATGATAAGTTGTTACAGAATACCCAAAAGGACTTAAAAAACTGGTCAAAACTACAACTATCACTGATGGGAAGAGTCGCAGTAATTAAAATGAATGTTCTGCCAAAAATCCTCTACCTATTTCAAACGGCACCGGTCAAGCTAGGGGAAAAATTTTATAATGATTTGGACAAAATGATTCGAAACTTTATATGGAATGGTAAAAAGCCCAGAATAAAATATATGCACCTGCAGGATAAAAGAACTCAAGGGGGAATGGGATTACCGGAATGGAAAACATATCATCAAGCAGCAACAACTATGTGGATAAAAGAATGGGTAATGTTAGCTAATAAAAGAATCTTAACAATAGAGGGCCACGACCTGCAATACGGGTGGCATAACTACCTATGGTGCGAGGGAAATAAAATCCACAATTATTTTAGTAGTCACCATTTAAGGGGGGTATTGATTAAGGACTGGCTCGAAATTAGAAGGAGATACTACACGCAACTACCTAAATGGATATCTCCGACGGAAGCCCTGATATACCCGAATTTGGTAAACTTGGATAAAATTGTTACCTACCAACAGCTGCTAGACGACCAAAACAAACTAAACCCCAGGGAAAATTTGGCTGATAAGGGAATAAACATTGATTGGTGGCCATATCTCCAAATTCAAAACAAACACAAATTCGATCTAGCACAACTTGGCTTCCAGAACAAGAACCAGGAATTAGATAAAATTTTAATTGGACCAGATGAGAAATTAATTTCAAAAATATACAACTGCTTACTGATTCGAAAAACGGAAGCAGAAAGGGTAAAAGAAGTCATGGTAACCTGGGCCCAAAACATTGGCCACACAATAGACCTAGACGACTGGGAAAGAGTCTGGGAATGGAACCTAAAATTGACAAAGTCGACGGCCTATAAAGAAAATATATATAAAATGTTCTACCGCTGGCATCTTCCACCGACAAGACTGGCGAAAATGTCTTCAAAAGTTTCGGCCATATGCTGGAAATGTAAAACGGTGCTGGGCACGTACTACCATATGTGGTGGACGTGTCCGGTAGCCAAAGCATATTGGAAGCAAATACTAGGATGGCTGAATGGAATCCTGTCAATTAAACTATGCCTTAAGCCGGAAACTTTCTTATTAGGAATAATAGATCAAAAAATTTGCAAATCTGACCAATACCTCCTAGTCCATATTCTGACAGCGTCAAGGATTGTTTACGCACAGTGCTGGAAGAGTGAAAATGCCCCCACCAACACTATGGTGATGAATAAAATTTTAGAACTAGCAGAAATGAATAGACTGACGATGCGAATTAATGACAAAGAAGACACAGACTTTTATACAGTCTGGGAGAAGCTATACAAATGGCTTGATGAGTCAGTAAAGACCTAGACATAAAAAGAGATAGCTGACTAACCTAATACGATTAAACTAATAACTCAAATGAACAATATACAACAACTGAGAGATAAACGAAAGGAGAAATGTATCAGGGGCGAGAACCCACCGTCGAGCATTTTGTTACGCTACAATGTTGGGAAAACTTTAAAAAGCTGATAGGAAATCCGCTATAATTACCTGCATAAAATTAGCGATCAAACTTCATTTTAGATGAGGCGAGAGGACTTATAATCCTTGCCTCTTCAAGCAAGGAAAGGGAAAGAAAACCAGGTTGTCCTCAGCAGAGGAA